>NW_005370787.1:6421035-6437755 GCF_000412655.1 Myotis brandtii | reverse complement strand
CATTGTTCTCTAATTAATTCTCATTCACTTACTCCTTCATTTATTCATTCAATACATATTCATTGAACCATATGTATAAGTTCTTGTCACAGGAAAAAAACACACAGTAAAAACAAAACTAAACAAAAACTTTCTTTTTTGGAGCTTACATTGCTATCAGAGAAAATAGGAAGTTAATATTATAAACCAGCAAAATATTAATATACTGTACTAAAAGAAAGATAAAGGTGGATAAGAAAGATAAAAACTGAGTAAGAGGAATTCTAAGAATGAACATGTGGGGAAACATATTTAGCTAATAATATTTTAGTCCAGCAGGTAGAATTAATGAGTTTATCCTTTCCACAACAAGGAGACTCCACTTTTCATACTTTTATTTTCTTCTGCAATACACATGCTGAAAACTGTGTTTCTGCCTACAATCTGTGTTTCAAGTCTGAACACCTTGCCTCCCTAAGGCTACTGTTTTGGCATTTAAGCATTGATATTTCATGGCAGCTGCTCAGGCTCTCTTATATTGTCTTCTACTTTTGTTTTGTGAAAATCATTTATCCCCAGAGCGTCAGTGATTCTTATTGGTGGATGACATCCACAGTTATTTGCCAATACCTCTTCCTGGCTATCAGCCAAATACCTAACTAGCTTCCAGATATACCCATCTGAATGCCTCAATAATACCTTAAAGGATTTCTAAATCTAAATTCCAATCATTGCTATGAAAGTACTCAGACACACACGCACACACACACACACACACACACACACACACACACACACACGAACTGTTATTCATTCTGAAGCACAAGCCAGACAATTTGGTCTATCCATCCATTCCTCTTCCTCACAAACCATAGACAATATACAAAGTACAAAATCTTAGATTTACTTTACCCTTTCTATGGCTCACCTCTCTGTGCTCCTTCTGCTGGCCTCTGAATCTACTCTGGTCTTCTCCAAACCATTCTCTACACAAAGGCCCAAAGCAATGTAAACTGATGATTTCACTCCTCTGTTTAACATTTCTATTGGCTTTTCTTTGCTGTTGGGATAAAGAGTTTATTTCTTAAAATGGTTTGAAGGCCCAGTAGTTACCTCTTTATCATGTTCTGCAACGAATCTGCTCAACTCACACTGACTTTGCTTCATGTCCCATGTTTTCTTTAAACATTGTTTCCCTTCTTTCGGTATTACTTATTCCTTTTACAGCCAATTCTCTGATAACCAACATTACACTTTCTAACTGTACACAAGAATGAGAAATTAGAGCAACTATAGATTTGCCTAAGATGCTTTTCTTCATACCCCATTCAAAATCAGGATTTTTTAAAAACTTTTTCAGCACATCTCTGGCTGTATATTTGTTATTTATTTTTCCTAGTGCTGGTGTATCCATTAGACCAAAAGTTCCCTAGCAGCAAGACTGTATTTCCTTTTGCTCACCATTTAATTCTCAGCACCTCCCAGCATTCCTGATACATAGTAGGAAATCATGTAATATTTGTTAAATGCATGAGCAAAAAGATGAGTCTGATTCTGCAAATTTTATAAAAACAATTAAAAACATTTGAAAAAATGTTCTTAACTTCTTATTGACAACCTCTGGCTTAATTAGGAAGATAATTGTTTCTATAAAATTAAGATAATCGAAAGATAGACTGTCTCCTTCGCTGGCCTTGCCCATTCACTGGCTCCCCCCACCTTTATCAGGTAGCTGTGCTGGAGAGGATGTACACACTCCTCAAATGTTTCTGCAGCTTTCACCACCTGTTTATAGTCCAACCGCTGACATAGGTTGGACAAAAATGTATGGTGATTATTCAAATCCCAGCTTGGTTCAGAATTTTGTTTGTAAACATTCAATAAGATGTGGCTTTGAAACAAGCAGTGAGGACTTTCAAGATGGTGGTAGAGTAAGTAGAAGCTACACTCACTTCCTCCCAGGACCAAACTGGAGTTAAAACTAAATTAAAGAAGAATTATCCTGAATGACCAATTAAAGACTGGCTGGAGAGGAGTCTTATAACCAAGGATTTACAGAAGAAGCCACATCAAGACTGGTAGGAAGGGCAGAGACATGAATAGGGCCTACACCACTTCCACAGACAGCTGAGATTCCAGAGGGAATTTCAGCTGCAGGGGATTCCCCCTGGGGAAGGTGAGGCCTAAACCCCTGGCCAGGATCTGCAGCCCAGAGCACCAGAGCTGGTAAGAGGTGCCCACATAATATCTGGCTGTGAAAAGCAGCAAGGTTTCTGTCCACTAAGGAGAGATGGAATATGCTGGAGACACAGGCACTCTCTTAAAGGGCAAATGCACAAGATTGTGTTAACAGCCATTCAGCCTGGACTCCAGGAGAAGGAGCCTGGAGCAGACTAGAGTAGCCTGAGGAGAGTCTAGGGTTGGTGGCACTAAGGAGGAGGCTGCCTGGACAGCTGCCAAGATCCCTGTGCTGAGTCATTCTCCAAACCACAGTCACCATCTCTCTTGGGTGGAGCACTACCCTCTGAACAGCATCAGCCTGGGAGAAAGCAATTACCCTAGGCTCTGGACTCTCTCTTGCCCTATACTGTTGTGCTTGAGCCCTACTGAAGTATCAGCTCATTGGCCCGGGTGTAGAAGTCTGGGCAGACTAAAGAGGTGTGAGAAATGGAGTTTTCTGGCTTTGGGGTGAGATCATTCTCCCCACTTTTCCAGGACATGACTGGTGATTCCCTTTCATAGGAGATCTGATAGAACAACCCGCCCAGCTTCTGGCAGACCCAACCTCTAGGATCTGCCTTGCTGAGGTCAGGAGAAAATCCCACAGACTCAGTAGTGTGTCGAGGACAGGTCCACACCCCACATCTTCCCTGAAGCCTAAACATTATCTTGCCATCACAAGAGATCTACTAGCCTCATCCTCATGACCCTGCCAGAGGCTCTTTCAGTGACAGACTAAGAGGCAGCCAGTAGACAGAGGAAGGTGGAGGTGGAACTTGGGGTGCATGGGGATTTTTGCAGACCTACCCCTGGAGCCAAGTTCTAGTAAAAGCCAGCTTTGAAGAACTGCTTAGTCCTTCATGTGAGCAAGCAAGCCCGGCAGACTCAGCCACAATCTGTGGAGCACTTGTAGATTCAAACAGAATGCGCCAGCATCTGACATTGGCCTGCACCAGAGTCCCTACCAAGATGCACAGAACCAACACAGCAGGTGGCCAGCTTTAGAAAACATCAGAGCAGGATCCAATAAAATTCATAAACAGCAAGCATATCCTCATTAACAAAATAAAGAATAAAAATAACATGATCATATATAAATAGATGCAGAAAAAGCATTTGATATAATCAAGCACCCATTTATAATAAAAACTTTCAGCAAAGTAGAAAAAGAGGGAACATACCTCACCATAAATAAGGCCATAGATGACAAACAACAGCCAACATCATACTCAATGGTCAAAAACTAAAAGTGTTTACCTTAAGATCAGAAAAAAAGACAGGGATCTCTTTTGAACACAGTACTGGAAGTCCTAGCCACAGCAATCCAACAAGAAGAAGAAATAAAAAGCAACCAAATTGGAAAGGAGGAAGTAAAACTGTCATTTTTTGCAGACATGATATTGTACATAGAAATCCTAAAGACTCCACCAGAAAGCTACCAGAACTAATAAATGAACTCATTAAAGTAGTAGGATACAAAATTAATATTCATATATCAGTGACATTTTATGCACCAACAATGAACTACCAGAAAGAGAAGCTAAGAAAAGAACCCCATTTACTAGTGTATCAAAATAACTTTAACCTAGAAAGTAAAAGACTTATACTCAAATACTATAGGATATTGAAGAAAGAAATAGAAGAAGTGGAAACACATACTATATTCATCGATTGGAAGAATTAACATTATTAAAACATCCATATTACCCAAAGTAATGTATAGATTCAACACAATTACTATTAAAATACTAATGGCATATTTCACAAATCTAGAACAAATATTCAAAAGTTTATATAGCCCTAGCTGGTTTGGCTCACTGGATAGAGTGTCAGCCTGGGGACTGAAGAGTCCCGGGTTCGATTCCGGTCAAGGGCATGTACTGTTGCAGGCATATCTCCAGTAGGGGGTGTGCAGGAGGCAGCTGATCGATGCTTCTCTCTCATTGATGTTTCTAACTCTCTATTCCTCTCCCTTCCTCTCTGTAAAAAATCAATAAA
Organism: Myotis brandtii; assembly: GCF_000412655.1. Taxonomy (NCBI): domain Eukaryota; kingdom Metazoa; phylum Chordata; class Mammalia; order Chiroptera; family Vespertilionidae; genus Myotis; species Myotis brandtii. Next base: position 6,433,558 of record NW_005370787.1, on the reverse strand, counting down.
ATATATATTTTTTAAAAAAAGTTTATATAGAACCAAAAAAAATCTCTGAATAGCTTCAGCAATCTTGAGAAAGAACATAGTTTGAGGTATCACAATAACTGATGTCAAAGGATACTACAAAACCATTGCAATCAAAACAGCCTGGTGGTGGCATAAGAATAAGCACATAGATCAGTGGTTCTCAACCTTGGCTGCACATTAGAATCACCTGGGAATCTTTTTAAAATCCTGATTTCTGGGCCTCATCCTCCAGAAATTCTGTTAAAAAGATTCCCAGATGATTCTAATGTGCAGCCAAGGTTGAGAACCACTGACATAGATCAATGGAACAAAACAGAGAGCCCAAAAATAAATCCATGCCTTTATGATCAATTAATATTTGACAAAGGAGGTAAGAGCATACAATGGAGTAAAGACAATCTCTTCAATAAATGGTGTTGGGAAATTGGACAGGTACATGCAAATAAAAAATGAAACTAAATCAACTTACAACACTCACCAGAATAAACTCAAAATAGATAAAAGACTTAAATGTAAGTCACAAAACCATTAAAATCCTAAAAGAAAACATAGGCAATAAAATCTCAGACATCTTTTATAGCAATATTTTTGCCACTATATCTCTTAGGGTAAGGGAAATAAAGAAAAAAATAAACAATTAGGACTACATCAAATGAAAAATTTCCACACAGTAAAAGAAACCATCAACAAAATGAAAAGGGAACCTACTGTATAGGAGAATATATTTGCCAAAGATACATTTGAAAACAGGTTATTTTCCAAAATGTATAAAGAACTTATACAACTCAACACCAGGAAGACAAATAATCCAATTTTAAAAATGGGCAAAGGATGTGAAGACACTTCTTCTAAAAGAACATACAGATAGCCAATTTGGCATATGAAGAAATTCTCAATGTCACTTATCATCAGAGAGATGCAAATTAAAGCTACAATGAAAAAAAAAAACTACAATGAGGTATTACCTCACACCTGCTGCAATGGTCATCAATAAATCAACAAACAACTAGTGCTGGAGAGGATGTGGAAAAAGGGGAACAGTTATGCACTGTTGATGGGAATGCAGACTGGTACAGCCACTGTGGAAAACAGTATGGAGTTTCTTCAAAAATTAAAAATGGAACAGCCTTTTGACCCATCAATCCTATTTGAATATATACACCCCTATATATTCATAGCAGTGTTATTTACAATAGCTAAGATTTGGAAACAGCTCAAGTGCCCATCAGTAGGTTAGTGGATAAAAAAGCTATGGCATATTTACACAATGAAATACTATGAGGCTATTAAAAAAGAAGAAAATCTTACATTTTGTGACAGCATGGATAGACCTGGAGATTATTGTGCTAAATGAAGTAAGTCAGTCAGAGTAAGACAAATGTGAAATGCTCTCATTTATATGTGGAATCTAAATGAACAAAATAAACTGATGGGCAAAATGGAAACAGAGGCATAGATACATAGAGCAGACTAACAGCTGTTACAAGGGAAGGAAAAGAGGGCGATTGGATGAAAGAAGGTGAAGGGATTAGCCAAAGAGGATCCTATATAATAAAAGCCTAATGTGCAAATTGTTCCCTCGACCAGGAGTTCAACTGGGAGTTCAACCGGGAGTTCGACCCCTTGCTATGACGTGCGCTGAACACCAGGGAGCGACATGGAACATGGCTGGCATCGGTGAATGGTGCTGGCAGCAGGTGGCAGTGGAGGCGCTGCCAGCCCTGATGGGCTCTGACGAGAGCAGGACTGCAGCAGGATGGTTGAGCAGGTGAGTTGGCAGGTGTGAGCAGGGCCCGATCGCCCTGCTGATCGCCCCTTTAGATGGTGACCAGTGGCAGCGGAGGGGATCAAGGCCACTGCTCAGCTCCCAAGAAGCCAGGAGGGGGCCCGATGACTCAGGCGGAAGGGGCATGCGGGGGCCCAGGGCCCAGAGGTCAACTGGGACCTGCCCTTCCATGCCAGATGCTCATGCTTTGATCACCAGCCAGGCCTAGGGACCGCATCCGTGAACGAATTTCATGCACCAGGCCTCTAGTATATACATAAGCCACAGACACAGACAACAGTATGGTGATAGCCAGAGGGAAGAGGAGATGGGTGGAACTTGGGTGGAGGGGGAAAATGGGGACATCTGTAATAGTGTAAACAATAAAAGTAAAGCTTAAAAAAGTAATTGAATTGTCAAAATAAATAAAAAGATTAATTCTCTATGGATTTTGTGGGCAGCATTAAAAATTGTGGTTTCTAAATACGGGGTAATCCTTAAATATTATAGTAAATACAGGAATAATTTTCAGATTACTCATATATTTTTACAACTTGACCTACACTTATGCTTTGAAAAACATGTTAAAAATAACAGAACTTCATTGGTTTAAATTATTATTTATTGCATCATTCTGTGAATAGGACTTTTTTACATTGGTCTGTATTACCAATGAGTCTTCCTTTAGTAATATTATCACAAGTATGTGTTTTTAAAGTAGAGGCTATGAAGCGTCTAACACTCTTAGAACCTTTGTAATTTTTCTTCAGAATACCTTCTGAAGTCAAAGGTCTCCAAAAGCAAAGATAGAAGCTATAGATGGACTCAGTAGGGAACCAACTACACAGAGTGAGTTGAATTATACCATAGAAACCAGCTTTGAAGATAGTCTCTTTGGGTCAGGTTGGAGTACAGTGTTAATGTCAAACAACCATCCATACAAACCAAGTTCCCCTGTAACTTCAGCAGTGATTCATGTTCCCATTAAAGTAGTCAATTATGAGTTCTTCATAATGATTGACTTCATTGATATAGTTACCAATCTATTCCGAAAGAAAGTACACTGGTTATGATGGACTTATAACCTTTGCAAGGGATCACACTATGCTTTCTATCATTCTGTACTGCCCATTTCCACATGTTCTTGCAGGAAAGGTAATTGCCTACAAAAGAACCATGACTGTGAATAAAAAATAAAAGTCTGGTGTTTAATGGCCTGTCTGAATCTAGAAACAAGGCTTGTATTTTCTTTATAATAAAATATGCTGTTTTTATAAATGTAATGAATCAAATAAGTTACTTTTACTTAAGGCATCCCAAATAATAAAAACAGATATTATCACAATATCTGATTTCCAATCCCAATAAAGATTTAGTATCCAAAAAGCAAAGGGAAGTTCAATTAGTTAATGACTAAATTTTTCTGAGTTCTTAAAGCGTTCAATATAAATGGAAAGAGCTATGATTTTTATAAGCTAGAAAACTCATATTGAGAAAATAATTTATATGAATCAAAGAATATTGTATGACTTTTAAAATTAAAGTGGTGATAGTAATACATAATTTCAGAATAGTTAGAAAAAGGAAAAAATGTTAATTATGTTTATTAGAAAAGAGAGATAATGTTTTTAGCTTAAGAGAAACAATATAGTATAGAAATGTCATAAAAGCAAAAAAAAAAAATAGTTTAATGCACCTACATTGTTATTCTATCTCTGTGTTCCATAATTGTTAAGTTTAGTTGGCCAGTGTTGATGATCCATCATATAAATTGACTTGGAATATAATTGATGTTCTCCTGATATCAGAAAACTGCAATTTATGTTTTAGCTATTAAAATTACATATACAGAATCTTGCACTAATTAGATACTATAGTAGATATGATTTTACTAAAAAAATCAATGCAAATATCTTTTTAAAAAATGTAATATATTTAGTATATCTGAATTTCATTTTAAAGATCATTTGAACATCCAAGAAAACCCCAACAAAGCAAAAATGCAGCCTAAAAACATGTCCACGCATTTTTCCTTAAGTGTTTTAGTAAATTATCTTTTAGAAATGAATGCTTTATCTTCTTTGGGAGCCTTGCGATTGTGACTGAGAATTTCCTTGTGATGCTTGGGAAGTGTTTTCCAAATAAATGAGTTTATATTCTACTTCATCAAAGTACTTGAATATGCCCATCCCTATTTCAAATCACCATCATAAGTATATAATGTAAATGTTTTGTTAGGCTCCAGGTTTACAATCCTGTCATCTCCTTCCATCTGTCTATATCCATCAAAGGATCCTCAATGAGTTCAGAATAAACTGCAAATTCCTTACACTTGGTTCTGTTTCCCTGGAGAATCTGCCTGATACAATAACCTAATGTGCTCTCTTTAATCTCATTGTCCACCACCTGCTCCCATACAGAGTCTACCTTTGGTACAACTGACTTGGATTTAACATTCTTGAACTAGAACTGGTTGTATTTTTTCTCCTCCATTGTTCAGGTTCCTAATATGATCATTATTGTACCGTATTGTTCTATCTCTTTTAGAATTCCATTTTTATTTTGGCCCGAAAACTAACTGCCAGTTAAAAATTTTATTGCAAGTAGGATTTACTTTGAGAGAGAGTTAGGAGTTTCAGATTTTCCCCTTTCTTTCTATTAATAATTCTCCATGTCCTTTAGACATTTTAGTGTTTTCTTTTTAATTTTTTGAGAATATATTTACATAGATAATTAAAGGCATAAAATTTTAGAAGAAATTTGCATTTTGAAACAACTTCTTAAAAAATATTATGTATGACGTCAATTGACTCCCCTACTTTTTGTGTGTCTATCTATTTATCTATCTATTTATCATCTATCTTCTACCTATCCTATAAGTATATAATGTAAATGTTTTGTTAGGCTCCAGGTTTACAATCCTGTCATCTCCTTCCATCTGTCTATATCCGAAGGATCCTCAATGAGTTCAGAATAAACTGCAAATTCCTTACACTTGGTTCTGTTTCCCTGGAGAATCTGCCTGATACAATAACCTAATGTGCTCTCTTTAATCTCATTGTCCACCACCTGCTCCCATACAGAGTCTACCTTTGGTACAACTGACTTGGATTTAACATTCTTGAACTAGAACTGGTTGTATTTTTTCTCCTTCATTGTTCAGGTTCCTAATATGATCATTATTGTACCGTATTGTTCTATCTCTTTTAGAATTCCATTTTTATTTTGCCCTGAAAACTAACTGCCAGTTAAAAATTTTATTGCAAGTAGGATTTACTTTGAGAGAGAGTTAGGAGTTTCAGATTTTCCCCTTTCTTTCTATTAATAATTCTCCATGTCTTTTAGACATTTTAGTGTTTTCTTTTTAATTTTTTGAGAATATATTTACATAGATAATTAAAGGCATAAAATTTTAGAAGAAATTTGCATTTTGAAACTTCTTAAAAAATATTATGTATGACGTCAATTGACTCCCCTACTTTTTGTGTGTCTATCTATTTATCTATCTATTTATCATCTATCTTCTACCTATCCTGTTTTTGGCAACATTATTTGTAAAATAATAATAACATAAGTTAAGAAAGAAATATTTGCACAGCCTAGGTCTTGATTCTAATCACTCCTTGTTTATCTGGCTTATATTATGAAATGGGTGAGGTATATATCTAAAGAAACATGATAGTTAATTTGCTTTCTATGTATTTTAGCAGAGTTTTCATTTGTTATTAAGTATGTTTAGTCATTAAAAATTGATTATATATATATATATACTTAATATTTTTCAAGCTTGATAAGCAATGTTATCCTTCTTTGATCTTTATTTTTGCCATTCTGAAAACATTTGATTCTTTTTCCCAAGAGAAAGGATAATACATCAAAATTACAATGTTCTACCTTTCTAATATCAGTGGATTATTTATTTAATAGGAATATTTCTTGATAAAATCTAACAACAATATAAAAATTCATACATATTTACAACTGGTTCTTTCTTTTCTCTCTTGTTTCCATTTCTTTCTAATTGCAAACCATTTTTTTCTCTAGAAATAGGATATTTACTCCTTAATAGGCTTTCTCCTCCTGATGTTTATTCTTTAGCTAAAGTCACAATCCCACATTTGTGACATTATAATCATCTCTACAGTCACTAATTGTTCTAAAATGCTACTTTAGTTGAAGATAACAGCAGGGAGTCAGTGAACTACCAAAAAACAAGAGTACTATTTTCGTCTCTGCACATTTTTTTTTTGTGTGAGGAAGAGGACAATTCTCAAGTAGAGACTGATTACCCACAATTAGTTATGTTGCTTAAGTTAAATAATAGGTCATGATTCTTAACTTAATTTTTAGTGCTTATTATAATATATTTTTGATCATTTTATGTGCTGTAGAATAAAATCATTGTTTTTGCTGGTCCAAAAGTAAAAAACTCCCAGTTATATTATATATAACTAGTGGCCTGGTGCATGAAATTTGTTCACATTAAAAGGGAATTAATTAGAGGAAATATTTTAATATTGCTATTTTCTTTCCATGTCTCCATCCCAGTCTCTCCCAGTCTCTGTCTCTCTTTGTTTTTCTCAGCAGTCCTCCAGGCCTCCTTGCCTCCTTCTCTCCCTCTACCTCTTTCCTGGCTGGGAGCGGGTGGAGCCAGTGGGGGCAGCTCCACCCTCTGCCTGCCCTGGGGACTCATTCTGAGAGAGACTCCAAGAGCAAGCTGGGAGGGAGGGAAAAAAGGGGAGAAAAGGCTGTGAGCTGGTAGGCGCTGTGTGTGTCTGTGCATGTGCAGTTGTGAGTGAGTGTGAGTGCCAGCCCTGCCTCCCCCAGCCCCTTCCCCACTGCCAAAAATCCCCACCCACCAGAGCCTGCTGTGAGCTCAGCCTGGGCCTTAGGTTGAGCCTTCGGTCATTTTGGATGTGACCAACCCTGGCTCTTTATATATAGATAGATAAATGATAGATAGATAGATAGATAGATAGATAGATAGATAGATAGATAGATAATTTGGGACAATTTTGTGTGGGAACACCAGATGAAAATATATTATAGGATAAATATTATGGGAAAAATTTGGATTTTATAATTAGCATGATATTTAAAGAAAATCACTTGTAAAATGTTGGATTCCTCTTTGGTAGAGACTATGCATGTTCTAAAATCATATAAATTCATGTACATTTAATATAATGTAATATAAACACAATCTTACTACAGAGACAATGAATAATGATATATTTCTTAAGAATTAAGTCTTCCCTAAATGGGCCTCTAATGGATTTTTATTGAGCACATTTCTCAGAAAGCTCCAGACTGTCTTGACTCTCTCCCAAATCCCACAATTATGAATTCAACTATCATCCCTTGATCTCTCCCATTCCTGTAACTCCTTCAGTAACACCTCTCTTTCCTTCACCATTTCCTTTAGCTTCCCATATCATAATGACTGTCCAAATATTGGAATTAAATTTGTCCCTGCTTACTGTCTTATCTAAATTACCCCCAAAGCAATTTTTCTCCCATCATTCCATTTTCTTGTATATATATATATAACTTGGATTTTATTGACTTTATTACTTTCTGTATAAAAAACATTCATGGACCATTTCTGAAAGATAAAAATCCTGCTCATATTAATAAAATAATCATTCCTTCCTTAGTACACTGTTAAAATAAACAATGGACCATCCTATCAATGTCATACTTTGAGTAGGATATCATTAAATGTTTATCCATCCAGTTATTTCATTTATCAACTTAAGAATAACTGCAAACCTAAACTTAACCTTACCTTTGTAAAAACAGTAACAAAATAATCTAGAAATATTATCTCACAAGCTGCTGAGGCATGTTGACCCTTAGCTAAATCCTTAAATAATAAAGTTTTCTCCTTTTGAAATTACTTTCTTTTCCATAAATAAAAACTTCTACTTATTTAATGAAGAAATTAACTTTCAATTTTATCATATTTATATTTAGGTTTGTGAACCTCCAATGAATTTAATCATCCGGGTTAAGTTTAAATTCCTAATCTACCATAATTCCCATTACGGAATCTCCTAGTGGGTCTTTATGCAAGTCATCTGCATTTCTGCCTTCAGTTTAATCATCTGTTTTATGAGGATATATGATTAGAATGCTATAATTCTATTATAAATCTATAGCAACTTCAAAAATAATATATGAGAAGACCAAGAATAAGAGGAGGAGATTAAAGATATTTTATAGACTCTTAATATTTTAGGATTGGAAAAGACCTGCATGGATCAATCATCTATTATGCTTGTATTATCTCAACAAATGACCATGTAGCCTCTGAGTGTTTCCACTAATAAGAGACCTGAAAACTTCTGAGCTGGGCAATTTCAATTATGGACAACTAACAGTCCTTTCATGTGATGGATTCATTTCTATCTTCTTATGACTTCAATTATGATTATTAATTCCTCTCACTGAGGAACATGGTCTAATTTTTCAAGGAAATATAATCAAACACTTCAGTATAATTATTACAGTTCCTATAGTATTTCTCTTGTCCAAATTAAACCCTGCCATTTTCTTCAATTATTCCTGAAAACACATGATTAACTGTCTTAACACATTCCTCTGGATATACCCAAATTTATCAATGTTCCTCTAGGATGTGGTGCCCATAAATAAACTCACAACTCAGCTGTGAGAATTTAATCCTGGGTCAGGTAGGATCTTATATTTTCTGAATGGACAGGATCTTTTAATTAACTTTGTTCAAGGTGAAAACACATTTTTATAATAACCCAAGAACAAGTTTAGTTTTAATAAGGCAATGCTAAGCTTTGCATATTCTTTGGAAATAGAATCATTGCTTAACTCTTCTGTATTTTGTTATTTAGGAATACATGTCTGATAATTACTGGACGTATTTTCAAAATGTTTGTTTCATATGCACGTTGAATGGAATTGATCAAATTCTGAGAAGACATGTATTGAGAGAAATTTGAAAAAAGGAGGCAATCCTATATAATAAAAGCCTATTATGCTAAGTGTCTGACCATTTGTTTGACCATTCTGCCGGTCTCTATAATGCACACTAATCACCAGGAGGCAGACGTTCCGACTAGTAGGTTAGCTTGCTGCTGGGGTCCAGCTGATCAGGACTGGATGAGAGGGACTGGACACACCCTTGAGCCCTTCCGTGTTCCCTCCCCAGATGGCCAACCTCTCTTAGTCCCTCCTCAGCCTCAATAATGCACTGGTGGGGTCCCTCGGCCTGACCTGTGCCCTTTCATAATCTGGGATCCCTTGGGGGATGTCAGAGAGCCAGTTTCGACCCCATCCCCACAGGCCAGGCCAAGAGACCCACCAGTGCACGATTAAGTGAATATATAATGGGTCCACAGAATCGAACTACTAGTATAAATTAGATGAAAGGTACAGGATAATTCAAATATATGTTGAAATACGGAGATGTGTAGGAACAATGAGGACTGTTTTGGCATGGAATCAATAACGATAGTGTTGTATTTATTAGATGAATCAACTCAAGTAGGAAATCTTGAATTGATAAGTAGAAATTTGGTACTACAAAAGGCACGACCCTCTAAGAGAGTTGAAGATCATTGCAACAAGATCTAGGAAATAATAATATTTACTCATATCCCCTTGAGTTCAGCCTTTAAGGGCTAAACTTTTCTGACATGGGGAAATAGAAATAGAGCAAATTTCAAGTTATAAATGTTTAATATTTAATCATTAATGCATTAATTTAGTATAACAGAATGCTAGAGATAATAGTTGGGCTAATTAGTAAAAAATTAGTAAAGGTTGTTGTGTCTTTCTGGAAGTGGGACCATATGGAATATTTAAATATTGATATTGATGAAAGAATATTTTAAATATCTACATAATAAAAGGATACGGTCCGTCTCAACCAAAACGACCAGACAGATGACCAGTCTCCATGAGAGGATCCGCCTGGATCGAGGGCGTGGCCGGCCTTCATACCGCTGGTGGCCCCTAGCCCAGGCCGCCAAAGGGCACCCTGCCATGATCGGGGGACTGATGGCCCCTTGCCCAGGCCGGGCGGCTCTGGGGGCCAGCGTGTGCTGTGCAGTCTTTTAAAAATAAAGACAGGGCAGCTTGTCGAATTGCAGTCACCATGATGCAGCTCAGTGAAGGCGCACTGGGCCCACAGCCAGGCGTGGGAAAGCTGTGCAGATGGACAGCACCAGCGGGCTGTGCAGAGGGCCGCAGGGAAGTACAGAGTTGTCAGGGCAGTGACCTGCAGGGTCAGCAAGGCTGGGGTGCAAGGTAGGCCCAGGTCCTCGAGTGCCACCAGGGAAGCATGGCCGTCCTGATTGGGAGAAAAAGCCCTTCTTTCAGGAAGAACGTGGGTGGTTTAAACATGCATAGAGAAACTGCGGCGGTACCGACATGGCTATGTTGGGTTCCCAGAGCCGCCTGTCAGTGTCCGACCACTGGCTTCACTATGTGCCGGAGGCCGGTCCATCCTTGTTGCTTGACACAGTTGCTGCAGGGAAGAAACATCTGCACAGCATATGTTTCAAGGGACCTGGCAGCTGTTTTAAGTCCATCCTTGTTGCTTGACACAGTTGCTGCAGGGAAGAAACATCTGCACAGCATATGTTTCAAGGGACCTGGCATGCTGTTCTTAATATGTTTGCTCCCCTTCTTAGCTCTATGTGTTCTAGCCAGGGCCACCTCCCTGAGAAAGGTTGTTTCCCCAGGTGGGAATGTTTTCCTGGAGTTAGGAATTAACAGGACTAAGGAAGGGAATAAATCAGTAAAACCCCCTAGTGTTACAGAAATAACGTGTACTACTTATGAAGAACTTAGATTAAGACAGTTAGCAACAAATTTGGGACTTGCTAGGCCCACATACCCAGGGGTCTACCCACCAGAGAAAGCACCAAAGCCTATGCCCCTGAAAACCCGCAATCCCAAGGAAGACCACCAGCAAGGCTAAAAGGACATAACCTTTACTTGGGATAATCTCCTTCAGTTACTTCCTTGTAGTTTAACAGTAGAACAGTAGAGTAGTGACCTTGGAATGGAGATAACAAATAGCCCTAAACTTTGGAATAGAATGGATAGGATTGAAATCAACAGAGCTAGATAGAGATAAGATTTTTGGCAAAGGTCCAATAAGAAACTATGGACATGAAACAAGGAACTGTAGAAGGTCAAGGGAGGACCCAAAACATACCATGATGTGACTATAGAGGCATGCTTATAGAATCAAATGGTAAAAATACAGATGTAACAGGAGAATAAAAGAACCTGGCTATGCTGATCATCTGAACACTGTCTCCATGTCCTTCTTTCATCGCCGACTCCATCCACACCTTTGAGAACCACTGGACCCGCTGGGGCTGGACCCCAACAACTATGGGGCATAGGCCTGGACATGAGCCAGGACATGACCGTGGCAGATGGACTCACCCAGGGCGTCGCCTCAGCATCATGACCTTTGGGAACCCCTGGACCTGCTGGGACTGGACCCCGGCAACTATGGGACATAGGCCTGGATGTGAGCCAGGATGTGGCCATGGCAGCCAGACTCACCCCGGGCGTCGCCTCAGCATCACAACTTCACGATGTCACCTGCAAGTGGCCATCGCTGCTGGTCTGTGGGCCCCAGTGAGCCAGCACCGTGCGTGCTTGGGGCAGCACTCTCTGTGTTTCCATTGAACGGACACCATATGTGATGGGTGCTGTTGATTCCTTAACGTTGAAATGGGGCAACCTGAACTTGCTTACAACGCGATCTTTTCTTTGTATTTTACTGCACAGTCTTCTAGGGCTCAGGGAACCGGCAGCCACTGGAGCACCAGCTTGGCCATCCCACACAGCCAGATGCCACCAGGAAGCACAGAAATGCCAAAGCCCCAATGGAACCTGCCACGAAACAGACCCCAGTTCACATACTGGACTGGAAACAAGAAACAGTGGCACCTGTTGGACCTCATCTGGGACTGTGCCTGTGGGTCTGTTTGCAGGGTTCCTGCACCCTGGCCATGGCCCAATGGCTGAGGAAGCTGTGTAAGCCTTGATTCTGGAGTTACAGACCTTAGCAAGTAGGCAGGTGCACCAAGTGGAGTCGGAAATAGCAAAGTTAGACTGTGTGTGAGTGTGTGTATTTATACACGTAGATGCCCATTTGCCCAAATGTACTGTGAACCAAACATATGGTGATATTTATCTTCTGGTAGGTCTGTTTGAAAGGTTTGGTTGATTGGTTCTCATTTCACAAAAACAAAATAATGTACCTAAGTGATTACTAAATATATACTTCTAAGGCAAAGTTGTTTACCCACTATATGTACTTTATGCACGTGTGTAGCACATCAAGGCTGTTTATAAAGTATAACTTGGATGATGTGACAATACAGTTGAGGAAGGGTGTGTGGCCTGTTGTTTTTAAAAATTAGGCACCTCACAGTTTTTAAGAAAAACGTGTTAACCTAAAATCTTCAGAAGGCAGGGTCAGGGGTCTTTTAAGACCTTTGTATAGGCCTAAGACATAAAAAAGCAGCTACCCTTTTAGGATGTGGCCTGAAAGAAACCTGCCATTTTCAGTTATTACTGTCTTCAAAGTAAAATAACATTTTTGCAGCCTTTTTATGTGAGGGTTTTTTTTTCATACTTTCATTACAATATTTGAAATAGATGTTGTCGTTATTTGAAAGCAATAGTTTTTCCTCTCAATATCAGAGACCTAAATTTTCACACATACCCCAA
>NW_005370787.1:6419168-6420446 GCF_000412655.1 Myotis brandtii | reverse complement strand
CTTTCACAGGGGTCGCCTAAGACCATCGGAAAACACATATATAATTACATATTGTTTTTGTGATTAATCACTATGCTTTAATTATGTTCAATTTGTAACAATGAAATTGGGGGTCACCACAACATGAGGAGCTGTATTAAAGGGTCGCAGCATTAGGAAGGTTGAGAACCACTGCGTTAGGGTATATGAGAATAGAATGTAAACCCATATTAATGTAATTACTACAAAAATGAAAAATACAATAAATAAAAATTAAAATGGCTAGGAGGAATAAGCCATTTTAAGAATAAAAAAATATTAGTTAACACCTTAAACATGAATGCCTTCTCTTTCCTTGTTGAGGTATCAAACTAAGCAAAATTAAATTTATATTTTTACTATTTACAAGAAATTTATCAAAATAAATGGCATTCAAAGGTTGAAATGAAGAGGTGCCATGCAATGAGTTAGTTTTATGTATATCAATGAGTTAGTTTTAACAAAGGATAAGCATCCTATCTAAAAAAAGACAAAAAGGGTAATTAACCATACCTCTGCTACGCTTCCCATTGGCTAATCAGGGCGATATGCAAATTAACTGCCAACAAAGATGGCGGCAGGCAGCCACGCAGCTGAAGCAAGCATGAGGGTTGCTTGCTCCAGTGATGGAGGAAGCCAAGGTTCCCTGCATGCCGCGGCCCCGCTCTGAGCTCCGAAAGCAACAAAGTTTCAATTATAGAAGCTAAACAAACCCCAGATACCTGCTTTCAGCAGGCTGTGGCCTCAGAGCTGGAGCCAGCTCTCAGCTCCAGTGATGGCAACAAAGTTTCAATTATAGAAGGTAAATAAATCCCAGAATTAAAAGAAAAAAGAAAAAAAGGAGAGTCTGGGAGCTTCAGTCGCCAGCCAGCCTGAAAACAGCCCTCAGCCCCTCACCCAGACTGGCCAGGCACCCCAGTGGGGACCTGCACCCTAAAGAGGGTGTGGCCAGCCTGAAAACAGCCATCAGCCCCTCATCCAGGCTGGCCAGGCACCCCAGTGGGGACCCTCACCCTAAAGGGGGTGTGGCCAGCCTGAAAACAGCCATCAGCCCCTCATCCAGGCTGGCCAGGCACCCCAGTGGGGACCCTCACCCTAAAGGGGGTGTGGCCAGCCTGAAAACAGCCATCAGCCCCTCATCCAGGCTGGCCAGGCACCCCAGTGGGGACCCCCACCCTGAAGGGGGTGTGACCAGCTGCAAACAGCCATCAGCCCCTCACCCAGGCTGGCCAGGCTCCCAAGCGGGACCCCCACCCTGAT
>NW_005370787.1:6407309-6418703 GCF_000412655.1 Myotis brandtii | reverse complement strand
CCCAGCCGGGCCTGAGGCCCCCCCCCCCCCGCCAGTGCACAAATTTTTGTGCACCGGGCCTCTAGTAGAGATATAAGTAACTGGAAAATCCACAGCCATTATTCTCAGAACTCAACCCATTAAGTACATAAAAATAGAAGTTAATATAAATTTTAAAATAAAAAATAACAAAATTGATTTAATTTATACGTTAATAATACCTAACTGTTTTATTTATATTATTATAATATATCCCACACTAGAAGCAAAAAACATACATAAAACACTGTAGAGGAACTAAGTATTCGTTTACAACACAGAAAAATCTATATATATTCCAAAATAAGAAATCATACAGGCTGTAGTTTATAATCAGAATGTGGTGAAAATTTACTATAATTAAATATAAATATATAATTTTTAAAAATATAAGTGTTTACATTTTTTGAAAACAGAAGCCATTCTTCCAAATAACTCTTAATCAAGGATAAAATTTAAAAACGAATATGCACAGCATTATAAGTGAATTCATCAAGAGACAGTAAAAACTTTTGAATATTTTTCATTGATAAATAGATTGAACATACCAAATCCCCATGTGAAAATTTGGAAAATGATTACAAAAGACATAAAAATAAATCAGAAAATAATATTGATAATGAAAATGAAAAGCTATGAAGTCAAAGTTTAAAAAAAGAATTAAAAATAAAAATTTTGGAAGACAATATACAACATAACATCACAGGGATGAAATGTACAGCATGGTGACTATAGTTAATAATTCTGTATTATATATTTGAAGTTGCTAAGATAGTAAATCTTAAAAGTGAATATAAGAAAAAATATTTTTGGAATTATGTATTATAGTGAATGTTAAGTAGGCTTATTGTGGTGATCATTTCACAATGTATAAAATGTCAAATTATTAAGTTGTATACCTGGAACTATTATAATGTTATATGCTAATTATACCTCAATAAAAATATGAAATGTTTAAAAAATCTAATATATTAAATAGAACCCTGATACAGTTTTCTAAAGAAAAGAAATACATGCATACACATAACACACACAAACACACAATTCTGTACCTACAGTAGATTCTGACCTACCAAATATTAGCCACAACTGACCTTCTCAATAAAACTACGCCCCCCTCACCACTGTGTGTTTTTTTTAATATATTTTATTGATTTTTTACAGAGAAGAAGGGAGAGGGATAGAGAGTTAAAAACATCGATGAGAGAGAAACATCGATCAGCTGCCTCTTGCACACCCCCTACTGAGGATGTGCCCGCAACCAAGGTACATGCCCTTGACCAGAATCCAACCTGGGACCCTTGAGTCCGCAGGCTGACGCTCTATCCACTGAGCCAAACCGGTTAGGGCACCACTGTGTTTTTTATTGACTGAGCTAAAGAATCCCTGAGGTCCTCTTGAGATCCTTTTAACTACCTATAAATAGAATTTTTCAGCAAGAGAGATTTTAATCTCAGTCAGTGGAAGCTAGTGGTTTTTCCATTATAGCATGCACTATTGTCTGAGCCATTTGATCTCTTCTTTCGTAGTCATGACAGTTCTCACATCTTTACTTCATTAATGTAAGCCAGTACTTTCCTCAAACCTCCAAGAGCCACCCTGCCTGCATATTATGAGCATATCCTGTAATCCTTTCATACTGTTAGACTCTACGTAATGGCAGTGTAACCTTATATTAGCACTCTATTCAATTTTACTTCCTTCCATCCAGTCCCCTCAGGAGGCACTCCTAGTCCTACTCTCCCAGGCGCATAGTGGCTATCTCTTGTAGCTTCTTTGGTTTATAATCCTCTTTCCTTAGCAAAGCCAGAACTTGTCAGATGAACTTATGTGAATATTTGATCCTAGTTGTGGGTATGGTGAAGAGGTTCTAAGGAAAGAATGATTATCTTTTTAAGGCATCTTTCAGATTTTTGCATTGTCCCTAAGCAAGGTAGGCTTTCAACTACCTTTTCAATCTACCATTCAACTAGGGAGGGTAAACAGTTAAGTAAATAAATTGCTCTACCTATTATTCTTATTCTTATTATTGTTATTCTATGCTAATGGATCTTAACCATATTTAATATTAATGAGTTTATTGATTTTCTAAGCTTATTGATATCTAATTTTTGTTGGTACTCTTAACTTTCTTTAAATATCAAGAATATTGTATGAGGCAGGGCATTCCTTTCCACTTGTCTTCCATCCAAGTTCAACACAGGTAAAAGGTTTAACAAGTGCACTGCAATGATATGAAATGAGTAACAATGAAGTTCATCAGCCAGTAAGTAATCCTACACTAGAAACCCATTCATAGTGTCTGCTTTTGAGGGATTTTTCCTCTCTTTATCCAGTATTCTTGGCATCCCTTCTAACCTCTCCCAATTCCTGCCTCTACAGGTAAATTTTTGCCATTCCTTTGGCATATAAACTCTATTTCCTTAGCAGATCTAGACCTTGCCTAGTTGACTAATATAAACAGAGAGCCTTAGATATTTATGCAGGGGAGGAGACAGTAGAGTGGCAAATGTCTTAGTTTGAGTTTCCAAGAAACAGATGGCAAAAACAATCCAGATGCATAAAATTTGTGGGATGGGCTTCAGTAAAACCCTGAAACAGAGGGAATAAAAAGAATAGGGAAAAGCAGCAAGCTGAGTAAGTATCTAGTCTCAGGAATAACCTACCTACAGTTGCCCCAACTTAAGAAAAGGAAGCCAGGTTCTTGTATACACACATTAGTCAGCCATTGGCTACTGGCAACTCTAGGAGGGAAGTATTGGGTGAATAAAATTTCCCAGGGTAAGGTGGTCCTCATCAGTTGTGGCTAAGTCTCTGGAGAAGTGGAGTGGGGTGGGAAGAAAAGGAGGAGATGGCTTTAAGTAGATAGTATCCTCCTCTCACAGCTTCTGAGAGTTGGTTACACTCACCCTTTAAATGGGACTTGGGTGAGGCATCAACTTCATCTTTTAAAAAGATGATTCATTTTTTGTACTTGTTCTTATATTATCTAGTAACTAGAGGCTCAGTGCACAAAATTCGTGCATGGATAGGGTCCCTAGTGGCTTCCAGCTGCTGACCAGGGCCTCCCTTCCCCGGCTGCCAGCTGTTGACTGGGGCCTTCCTTCATTCTGCGCCACCCCTTGGTGGTCAGTGCATGTCATAGCGAGTGATCAAACTCCCGCTTGGTCAAACTCGCAAGGGTATACTTTGCATATTAGGCTTTTATATATATAGATGTGGCTCTAAGAAATCTACTTTACTTCTTTTTAGTCCTTACATCTGAAGAGTAAGGAAATGGATGGAATGAGTTAAAGCTATTATTTTAGTAAATGTTCTCTAAATATAGAGAAAACATTACCTTTCTTAAATGTTATTTTGATGATTTTTAAAACTCCTCACCTAAGAACATGATTTCTATTGATTTGAGAAAGAGAGAGAGAGGTGAGAGAGAAACTCTCACATCATGCCCTGATGGGGGATGAACCCACAACCTGGGTATGTGCCTTGACCCAGAGTAAACAAACCTCAACCCTTTGGTGTACAGAGCAACACTCCAACCAACTAAGTCACACCAGCTAGGGCTATTTTGATAAATTTTTAAGAAAAAAATTTGAAAGACAAAAGTTAATTCCTAAACTGTTATACATATACAAGGTATTCCTAATTACATAATCATTATTTGACCACTATCATTTTATAGAAATAAACAATATTTGAAGGTTGTGAATGCATTGCACTGGAGCAGCATCACACACAGTGGATGCTTCTGTGTATTATAGCAAGTTTTCTCTACCTCAGCACTATTGACATTTTGGGCTGGATAATTCTTGTTGTGGAGTTCCGTCCTGTGCACTGTTGGGTGTTAGCAGCATTCCTTGCCCTTACCCATTAGACACTGCCAGATGAAAACTGTGGTTTAGAGCATAAAGCACAACTTAAGGACACTTAAGAATGCCATCTGCTTCTATAACACACTACTTGTACAGTCAAAAGAGGATTTAGTGTTCTGTGTGAGATAATACTGAAGATTTCAGGATAAAACTTGAAAATATAATTTTAATTATTTGAGATCCAAAGTTAATACATTTAATACATGTTCTTGATTTACATGCAAAGGTTATGTATAAAGCACAACTTAAGGACACTTAAGAATGCCATCTGCTTCTATAACACACTACTTGTACAGTCAAAAGAGGATTTAGTGTTCTGTGTGAGATAATACTGAAGATTTCAGGATAAAACTTGAAAATATAATTTTAATTATTTGAGATCCAAAGTTAATACATTTAATACATGTTCTTGATTTACATGCAAAGGTTAATTGAAATGTATATGTGTGTGTGTACATATATATGTATATATAAATATTTATACATACGTATGTATATACACACACACTCACACAGATGTAGAATTTCTATGATTATGAGCTAAAGTGGATATACCAAAGACATTGATGATAATGGCAGCTCAGATATGTCATAATGCACAATATCTATATTTTATTGTTCAGAGAAGAACCCAGAAGCAGAAGACCCAAACTGTTCAGCAGATCACCTGGTTATTTTGCAGATATGTGGTCATAGGGCAAGAGCCTAGGGATGACAGAGCTAACTATACTTAAGCAACTAGAGGAATTGTACCACATTTTGGATAATCCTGAAACTCTCAACAATATGATCAACTTGTCTCTGAAAGGCTACTGTCTAGAACAAATTAAAGGTGGTGGCATTCTAGAGAAGCTAGACTTTGGTAATAAAAGAGTACAAATTTTCCACATCAACTCTTCAATATGGCTGGAAAATGGATGGAAGCATCAGAACAATGGAGAAAAATAACCATAAGGTACAGATCTATTGAGCAACAAAGTCAAAAGTGGGCCAAACAGCTTGACTGGAACCAGAAAATACAGAACCAGGCATTACAGTGGGCTGAATAATAACTAGCAGCCATGAGTCAAAATCCCACCCCCCCCTCCTCCTAAAAGTTCCAGGGTGGGAAGAATCATTCCACATCAATGTGGGTTTTTTTTTGTTGTTGTTTGGTTGGTGTGATTTTTTGTACAAAAGTGTAAATGGAGTAGGGAGAAAAGTAATGATGGTGATTCACTCAAATCACACACTTAGATTTAGAACCATTCCCCTCAAAAATGCATTATCAGCAGATACTAAAACACTACTTTTGAGTGTTCCTGTTTCAGTTTGCTGTCCTGTTCTAAGTGAAACTTCAGCCTCCTGGGCTCTATGCTTTGACAGTTCTCACACACATGCTATTGATCCCAACAGACAACGCCCATAAAAACTCAATTTAATTATGTTGTTACAACAGGGAAGGGAAATAAAATAACATTTTTAAAATGGTGTCATTTGATGTTTTATGCAACTACTATAATGTAAATCCTACTGTTTGAACAAATGCTAATATCTTTATGTCCCAGCTTAAAGACATTTACTTTTAAGTTTTTAATGAAACCCTTTACAGCATATGTCACATTTTTCGGCCTATATCACATTTCCTCCTTTCGCATTATATTTTGATTCAGACCCACTCTTCCTGTCCCTTGAGGCAGAGGATAAACCTGACCTATTTTATTTAATTGCCATTTGAATTTGAGGGGATTTTCCAACTTGAAAGTAGAATTTTTCTAATGAAGTATACTTTAGTAAAATGTACTTTGAATATTAAACAATTGAGGTGAACTTGCTGTACTGAATTCCATTAAACAAATCTTAATAATAAAAACAAGCAAAAATAAAAAGGATTGTCACTATTTATCACTATCTAAAGAGCTTCAATAAAACTAAGCAAAAATCTTTCTCATTTTTACACTAGGTAATAGCTTCAATCAAGACATTTACTAAACCATAAATGTGTTTTTATACCAAGTATCAATTTTCAGATTGATTTAGCCGCAAAAATTGTAGGATTTTAAGGTGAAAAATATATTGCTCATCAAGTGAATCATATTAGAGGGATCTGAACACTGTCATTTCAGAGTATTTGCATATTAAATATTAAGGAGAATTATGAATGACACCTATAGGATGCAAATTTAGATGTTCTATATTGTTGCCATACGCACCTCATCTGATATTGCAAGTTACCTGTCTTGCTAACTAATTCTCTGCCACTGTGCTCTGAACACTAAGCCAGGTGAACATAAGAGAAAGATGGCCTGCAAGCACCTGCTCCAGTGTTGGACTTTGGTTTCACCAGCAATGCTTCCAAATCCTCATTTTAGAACAAAGTTTAAATGTCCTTTAACTTTGAGCAGTTTCTCAGCGCTTCTTATAATTAGGTAGTTGTTCCTCTGTGATTCAGTCTCTAACCTCAGATAATTCAACCACTTTTATGAAAAGGGCATTGACTTCCTAGGCATCTTGCTTAATATAAGGACATTTTCTTATTTTCAGGTCATTCTTTCTTTTATTGAGCTGAATGTATTTCATACACAGAATTATTCTTTTTCTGCTCCTAATGTTGTACATTTTCTGTACTTAAAAGCACTCATTCTTTCAAATTCAAGGTATTGTACTGTACAAAGAATACCTGTAATAATAACACAGACCATTACAAAATGATATCTTTTCAAATATTTTGAGGACTTATACCTAACTTTTTTTCAGTCTAAAATTGCAAGTGTGTGTCAACCATTTTCTATTGACTTTACCTATTAAACATCATTGCAATATATTTATTTACATATTTATTTACATATATATATATTCACTGTCACTCTTAGACAAAGCTTCCTGGTTGTCCTTGCATATACCATAGCTTCATGTTAATTCTGCTTTCTACAGGGTTAGTGGTTCCTGAAATATGCTAAATCAATTCGCTTTTCTGTCTGGTTAACATCTATTAAGCACTTCTCACTGCAACACAAATACAATTTAAAACCTTTATAAAATATTGTAAAAATACACTGTTTAATTTGTGTAAATACCTTGCATAATTTTTCAACACCTATTCTTAATATTCTCCATTTAGGGTACACCAGTATTCATTCAGATATGAAATATCCTAAACTCTTACCTGACTTCAGATCTTAGCATATTCATTTTTTTCCCCTGGATTTCACTGTAGTGTACTCTTCCTAAGAAAAGTAGTCACCATTATTCAATGGTGAACTAAAAGAAGACTGACTCTACCTATCCGATGGCAGAAATTGCTTTCCCTTTGCCAAAATCATTCATGCTTTTTCTGAACTATATTTTTAAGGCATGTAAACCAGTGGTATGGGAGTAGAAGTGATGTGTTCCACTTTGAGAACAAGACTTCAAAATGTAGTATGCCTCCTGAACCTCTTCCTGAACTGTTGTAATACCTAGTCCCCAGGGAACTGCAGGACCATGTAGAAACCTGGTTGCTGAGGGCTAAGTGGAGGAGAGCAACATCCTTAGAAATTATTGTCCCTGAACTACTAAGCAAGTTTCTTGCTAACATTTTTCTTGAGTAAACTTTAGGAATAGTCTCTGAAAAAAAATTGTCCATTTTCATCTAATTGATTGGGTTTATTTTTAAAAGAATTCTTTCTTGAGTAAACTTTAGGAATAGTCTCTGAAAAAAATTTGTCCATTTTCATCTAATTGTAAATTGATTGGGTTTATTTTTAAAACAATTTCTTATTATTATTTTTAAAGTTTTGATCTCGACTATTTGGGAATGTTTTATTTTTTTACTCGATTAATCTAGACTAATAATTTTTCAAGTAATCAGTCATTTAAAGAACTGTTTTTTTAATTTTCTTTATTATTTGTCAATTTCAACTTACCTGATTTTAGTGCATTTCTCTGTTATTTCATTCATTCTGATTACTTTAATTTTTTGTCTTGTTTAATTATTTTTAATGTGAAATATTAGTTTATTTATTTTTGTCATATCTGCATGTTTTAAACATATTTTAATTGATTTTTACAGTGAGAGGAAGGGAGAGGGAAAGAGGGAGAAACATCCATGTGAGAACATATATGGACTGCCTCTCACACACACCCCCACTGGGGCTCAAACCCGCAACCTGGGCACAAGCCCTGACCAGTATCTAACTGAAAACCCTCACTGCACATGGTATGACACTCAATCAAATGAACCACACTGCATGACACAAATGTACATTTTTAATACTAGTGTTTAAGGTTATTAATTTCCTAATATATACTACTTTATCATTCATTAAAAAAATATATATTGTAATTTCCTGTGTTGATTTTCTCTTTGACCCGTAGGTAATCTAGAAGTGTGTTGTTTAAATTGAAAATATTTAGAGATTTTTCTAATATCATTCTTGAAGGGAGAGGGAATTTTATTGATTTTTTACAGAGAGGAAGGGAGAGAGATAGAGAGTTAGAAACATCGATGAGAGAGAAACATCGATCAGCCGCCTCCTGCAAATCTCCTACTGGGGATGTGCCCGCAACCAAGGTACATGCCCTTGACTGGAATCGAACCTGGGACCTTTCAGTCCACAGGCCGACGCTCTATCCACTGAGCCAAACCGGTTTCGGCTCTAATATCATTCTTATATTGATTTCTAGTTTAAATCTCTTATGGCTATACACATTTTATTTATGATTTCCATTTTGAAATATTTTGAAATTTTTATATACCTAAATATAATCTATATTGCTGAATATTCCATTGACCTTGAAAACAGTATTTATTATACAGTTTTGTGTCAAGCATTCTGTACACCATCAAATATGTAAAGCTGGATGTGTTTTTCTGATCTAACTCTTTTCTGATGTTTTTTTTGTTTGTTTGTTTTTTTGTTTTGTTTTGTTTTTTTGGCAGTGGGAGAAACAAATTGAAGTCCCCAATTTTAATTCTCTATATTGCCCTTAGGTTCTATAAATTTTTTTTTTGTATTATGCATGAGTCTTTTAAGTGAAAACACATTTAGAATTGGTTCTAATTTTTGGTTTTTAGATTTCTATTTTGTCTTGCAATTCCCTTTTTATCTCTCTCCTTTCTTCTAGGCTCCTATAATGTAGGTGGCTTGATCCAGCCTTCTTTCCAGCTGTTATATTCTCTTGTGTGTTCCACATGAAGTTTCATAAGGAAGAGCCCAAGTGTGGCTTCAAAATCTCCGGTATATCCTTAACTCTCATTGGTAAGCCACATGAGTGTTCAGCAATGAATTAAGAATTGTAGCTAATTTCTCCTTACTCACTTGTAAGAAAGTACTATCTTCCCCTCACCTTCTGCCATAAGTAAACTGGTCCTTAGGCTCTGTGTCTCCTTACATTCATTTGTCTTTCTTTAGGTTTTAGGCTATCCCATGGCTCTCTAGCTTCAAATACTTAATGGCTTTAAGAAATTATTTTTCTTTCTTTTTTAAAAGAATATCTTACTTTTTCTTGTTGTTATGGCAAAAGTAAAACTTTCCAGATTCCCACTTCTTAGGCATAAAGTGGAACCCTGATTTACATTTTAAATTTATATCATTTATTGCTACAACATGCTCCTTTTGATACTCTCTTAGAAATCTCTTCATTGTAAATAATAAAAGCATAATATGCTAATTAGACCGGACATCCAAACAACATTCCAGACATCATTCCGGACATCCTTCTGGACCAAGCCACGATGGCGGGGGCAGAGACAGAGGCAGTTAGGGGTGATCAGGCAGGCAGGCAGAGGGGTTAGGGGCAATGAGACAGGCAGGCAGAGGTGGTTAGGGGCGATGAGGCAGGCAGGTGATCGGTTAGGAGCCAGTGGTCCTGGATTGCAAGAGGGATGTCTGATGGGATTGGGCCTAAACCCACAGTCAGACACCCCCCGAGGGGTCCTACCTGGGCTGAGGGACCCCCCGCCCATGCACAAATTTCATGCACCAGGCCTCCAGTATATTTATAATCCAGGCATACCAAATTGTCAATTTTTCAAATAATCTTTACAATTTCTCCTCAGTAAATAGTATAGTCCCAATAAAGAAATAATCTATGAATCAAAAATAAAACTCAGCTTTGATGTGTTTTGCAAATATCCTATATAATAAGAGAAGAATATGCTAATTATCTGTTATACCATAATGTCACAACCAATCTACAAGTGGTGGAGAGCTACAGGAGGGCAGGGCAGCAAGCTAGGAGCAGGGAGAGCTACAGGAGGGCGGGCAGCAGGCGAAGAGCTGCAGGAGAGCACGGCAATGAGCTATGAACAGCGGAGAGCTACCAGTGGCGGTGGGCAGGTGGCCAGCTGAGGCAAGTGGCAGCGAGCTACTCACACATGGATTCATGCGCAGGGCTACTAGTCTCTAATAAGTCTCATCTTCCAATAGCCATCCTTGAGCATTCTAGTTCTATAAATTTCCCAGGTATGTGGCTTAAGGGGCATGCCATATATTTCTGTAAAAGTAGAATAATTGTATACATTTTAAGTCCCCTAATAAGGCATGACGTAGTCTATGCTAATTCTCTCAAATCTAGACATATCAGTACTGTTTTTCTGAAAACTGTTAGTATTAATTCTGCCAATGCAGCTTTAAAAAGTGCTGCTCGATTTTCATCAAGGTTATTTCTGGCAAAGTCTTTTCAGCTGGCCCACAACCTCTCTCTGTCTTCTTCTCTCTCTGCTGATGCTGATTTTCTATGTTCCAAGTAATTCTCCAAGAATTACCTTTATAAAAAAAAAACTGCTTCATTGTAGAAGAAAACAGGAAATAAATGTAGAAATAAGGATAGAACCCAAACTAGGAAAACCAAACCTTTAAAGCCCAATGTAAATGGATTTAAAATCATAAATGTATTTAAAAACTTTTGGGTGTAAATTAATTGGTAATAATATAAAGAATGACAAAGAATTTTTTTTTACTTAAATGATGCCTGAGGCTGTATGCTATGAAGTCTATTACCATGTCATGATTTTAAGGTTCTTAGAAATTACTACATTGTCATTTTTTAAAGTCATTCTAGAAACAAAATGAATTAAGAGGAGCTAGGGTGAAGATAATATAACTATCCTTAAAATTGCTTAAATTTATGAATAGGTATAAAACACTATATAATACTTTTAAAAGAAAGCGTTCATATTAAAATCTTAAAAAAAAAAAAATTTTAAAGTTGATTCTTACCTAACGTAAATTTAAGGGTATTGTGATTTTTTTTTTAATTGGGGTGACACTGGTTAACAAACATAAACAGGATTCAGGTGCACAATTCTACAGCACATCATCTGTACCCTGTATTGTATGTTCACCACCCCAAGTACAGCCTCTGTCCATCACCATTTATTTCCCTTATATCCTCCTCTACTTACTTCCAGGCACTCTTCCCCATGGCAATCACCACACTGTTGGCTGTGTCCATTAATTTTTTTCTTTTTCTTTTTTTTTTCTTTTGTGCTCAAATATCTTTAAAATAAAATTATCTCATATATATGCTTCGCACATATTGA
>NW_005370787.1:6405101-6407190 GCF_000412655.1 Myotis brandtii | reverse complement strand
ATATATATAATTTGTTCAAAAGATTAAGTTTAAGAATAAAAGAAAAATCAGTATTGTTCTTCCATATGCTGACAGGTCATCTAGTAGGAATTGCACCTTATGCCAAACAGCTTGATTATTTTAAAATTTACTGTTTTAATTTAGTTTCTTAAATGTTGAGCAAGTACTTACCCACTTTTCTTTCACATGTTCTTAAACTGAAGTTCATGGAAAGGTCACTGGTAATAATTATAAAGTTTAAGAGTGCCTTAGTGATGGATTTTCTTTCAGTTGCTCATCAACAGGGGAGTTCTATATCTAGAAAGAAAGGAAGGGAAATTCAGAGTACAGAGTCCTTCAGGGTTCCTACTATAAGTCTAACTCAAGCTTGGTGGGAATTAATGCAGATTCTTGCTAAAATTCCTGGAGTCCTAATATATTCAATTAATATGGCAGAACGATTTTTAGAGAATTTTTGCAGCAAAATGCTTTGCATCCCATTAGTATGTCCAGAGAGAAAAAGAAATTTTGAACATAGGTTGGTTACACGTTCTATTCTAGTATCACCACAACATGCATACAAATCTATAATAATAAAAGCTTAATATGCTAATTAGACCAGATGTACTTCTGGACGTCCTTCCTTCCTTCTGGACGAAGCTGGGGCTACAAGGGAAGCCTGGGTCCCAGGTGCCAGAGGGAAGCCAGTACCAGCAGCCAGGGAAGGAAGGCCTACTCTTGCATGAATTTTGTACATCGGGTCTCTAGTTTATCCATAAACAGTGATGTTATGCAGTTTGAAAGCTCATGATAATATTGCTTCTACATCATATAAAGTATTAGAAAAATATTAATAAGCAAGCATTCATTTATATTCAAAGGAGTTCAATGTAAAGGAGACAACTAAATGATACATTTCAGAAAATACTTTACAAAGTCTTTAAACTTTTTAAGGAAAAAGAGCAATATCTTGAAAGCATGATAATTATATTTCAAAAAACCTAAACAAAACAAAATGAGATATCTCTTCAGAATATAATTTTTTACTTAAAAATAGCACTTATTTTATTTTTAAATTTAAGGTAGTTTAAATGCATGCTCTGTGGTCATAATTTTGTAATTTTAATGAAATGTATGTAAAATAAAAAAAACTTCTCAATGTGCATAGTTAGAAATGTGTCACAATTTTTTGACACTTTTTTTATAATTAGTTCTTTTTTTTAAATATATATCTTTACTGATTTCAGAGAGGAAGGAAGAGGGAGAGAGAGATAGAAACATCAATGATGAGAGAGAACCATTGACCAGCCGCCTCCTGCACACCCCCTATTGGGTATCGAGCCCGCAACCCGGGCAATGTGCCCTTGACCGGAATCAAACTTGGGACCCTTCAGTCCACAGGCTGACGCTCTATCCACTGAGCCAAAACCAGCCAGGGTTTTTGACACATTTTTTATCAGCTCAATCATGATGTTCAAACATAGAAAAATTAGTTTCTTAAAAAGTCATTCCAATAAATTCAATTAAAAATAAAATTAAAAAATGAAATAAATATGGTCTTGTTAAGTGATTAAAAATTTCAGATTTAGCTTCAATTTTAAAAATCTATTTAAAATTCATACATGTTCAATATTACTATATAATAATACTAGTAGCCCGGTGCACAAAAATTTGTGCACTCGGGGTGGGGGAGGTTCCTCAGTTATTAAACATTTATCGGCACAACACTGACCACATTGGTGGTGGTGGTGGTCTTGTCAGAATGTGTTATATTATGCAGATGAAAATCTATTTAAACAGATTTGATGTAGATATTTTCAAAGATGGAAGAATTGTCCCTGTCAACTATTTTAGTTGATTCATATCTTCATTAATTGTCATCATTGCAAAGTTTTTAGTCCCCATTTGGATTGCTGGATATAATAGGTCATACGCTGTCCCTGTCCTTTGTAGCCTTTGTTACCTTAAGGACTCTAGTTTTCCATTTATATGTTTAAGTACCAACCTTACTGGCTTAAAAATATAAGCTTTTAACACTGCTCTCTCTGTTCCGTATCCTTCCGATGAAAAGTGGAGTTGGGTTGCAGCACAGGAGAGAAATTCAGAAGGG
>NW_005370787.1:6348384-6404576 GCF_000412655.1 Myotis brandtii | reverse complement strand
CCCCCCAGGTCTTCACTACCCTATTGCCTGTGTCCATGGGCTATACATATCTAATCTAATAAAAGACAAACATGGTAATTAACCGTACCTCCGACACGCTTCCCATTGGCTAATCAGGACGATATGCAAATTAACTGCCAACAAAGATGGCGGCATACATAGGCACAATGCTGGGAGGCAAACTGGGAAGGACGGAAGAAGCTGCCTGCTGCTGACAGTGATTGGAAACCCAGGTGGCAGGCAAGAGCCGGGGGGCAGGGCCAAGGCCTTGGCCCTGCCCCCCGGCTCTTGCCTGCCACCTGGGTTTCCAATCACTGTCAGCGGCAGGTGGCTTCTTCTGTCCTTCCCTTTCACCTTCCAGCATTGCGCCTATGTGTGCAAATTAACCACCATCTTTGTTGGCGGTTAACCACCATCTTTGTTTGCAGTTAATTTGCATATAGCCCTGATTAGCCCATGGGAAGCGTAGCGAAGGTACGGTCAATTACCATGTTTGTCTATTATTAAATAGGATTGTTAAATGTTATTATGTAGACACATATTTTAACTTGTATTCAAAATTTATTTCCCCTCACAAAATGTAAGCAGGATAAGGGCAAGTTTTTCTGTGTGTGTGTGTGTGTGTGTGTGTGTGTGTGTGTGTGTGTTTTAATTGCAAATACCCAGCCCTTAGAATAGTGTTTGGCACATATTAAATACACAATAAATATTTTTGGGACAAGAAAATTTTAAAATCCAATTTTTCTAAAAAGGCAAGAACTTTTTATTCTGTTTAAGCCAAGTTGAATACTCAAGTATAGAAAACTATATTTTATAACATACCTAAGTATTCATTAGAAAAAGTATAACTTAGAACAATAACGTATGACTATTAAAACAAGATATCATCAACATTCTTCTTTTTAAAGAATCTGCTTATTTTTTATTTTGCTGTTAATTGGCTTTTCTAAATACTTATTTATATCAAAAAGAAGGTAATAATATATACAAAATTTCTTTCTATGCCATCTTTAGCATTACCTTAGTAGGAAACATTATAAGATTCTACAGATACAATGAAATATCCGATTCTGCCTCCCCAACGACCCCTCCCAAATCTTGCTATTTCTTGTTACTATGCATCAATATCACCTGAATTTCTTGTTTGCAATTTTTAAATTAAATACAAAATTCTATTTACTTATGTTGTTGCAACAAAAAAGGGGAAAGGGATAACAAAAAATGTTTGGTAATTTATGCAACTATTATAATGTAAAGTCTACTGTATGAACAAATGCTAAGATGAGTCCCCACTTAAAGATATTTTCATAATTTATACAAATCATTTTCAGTTTTACATTAATTCAACACAGTATGATTAATCAATATGCTAACATTTCCTTACAGATAAGTAAACTGATGCACCAAGCTATTTTGGTATAATATAAAAGTAAAATAGCATCCTATTGGTAGAAATAGCGTCCAATTGGTAGAAATAGCATCCAATTGGTAGAAATAAACTTATCAGAAAGTATGACTTAAAATGGTGAATATTCAACATAATAAGCCTCATAAAATGCTAAGGCAATGCTACAGTTTAATATGCTGTCGGAAACCTTCCATCGTCACTTATATATTTGACTGTTAATTCCTGTTAAGAATAGGTAACCTTGAAACTAAAAATATATTTTTAGTTATTTCCTAATTCTCTACTAAAGAAATATAATCTCTGTTAAAAGAATCTCCTAGAAATAAAAGGGAAGTTTAATACTTCAGTCCTCATTCCTAATCTATAGTAGACCAAAAAATATGCAGAATTACAATACCAGATCCATTATCATACTATTTTAAATAGTTTAATACCATACAATGTTCCTTTTAAAATTATTTTTATGCATTTTAAATTTATATTAATAAAAGACATTAATCGTATGATGATCAGTATTTCTATAACATGTTATAAAAGTCCCCACTTTATTAAATATAGTTTTTGTGAAGATGATATAAATATTCAGAGATAATATATACATCATTGATCTCATAAATATTAGAGTTGTCAGGACTTGCTGAATCTATATTTTCTTTTACCATTTGTTACCTACATTACTTGCACTAGATTTTCACCCAAACCAAACATATGAAATGCTCTCTTGTCATGTTACCATGTCCTCCCTGATGCTAAATTCATGCTCAGTTTTCATTTTCGACCCATGGACCCATCAGCAAGTTACCAAGTTAACCTAATTAGATCGTCAGCAAGATTCACCTATGCTAGGTAGGTCACTTTATCCACTTTGCAGCATTTGGAACTATGAACACTACACTCTTCAGCTTCACTCAGTGGTAAGCAGAATAATGGTCTCCCAAAGATAGTCATCCCTAATCCACAGAACCTGTGACTGCGTTATGTTACATGGAAAAGTGGAATTATGGTTGCAAATAGAATGAAGTTTGCTAATAAGTGGACTTTAAAATAGAGAGGTAACCCTGGATTGTCAAGATAGGCTCACTGTAAGCACAAGGGTCATTATAACGTGAGACGGTAAGGCAGAGGAGTCAAGGTCAGAGTGATAACAAGTGGGAAGAACTTGACTGGTCATTACTAGCTTCAAAGACCAAAGAAGACTATGTGCCAAGGGATTCAGCCTCTAAAAGCTGAATAGTCAAGGAAACAGAATCTGCCTTAGAATTGCCAAAACAAAATGCCGGTCTACAGACACATTGATTTTAGTCCATTAGATTCAGTTTGGACTTCTGACCTCCAGAATTATAAAATAATAATGCTGTATTGTTGTAGCCACTAAATTGTGGAATCTGTTATAGCAGCAATAGAAAAATAATACACTCTCCTACCTAACGACCATTCCTTCTCAGTCTTTTTGAGATGAGAATCTTTGGACCACTTCTCTTCCTTTCCTAAATTTTCTTTCTACGTGTTTTCATTCAGACTCATGATTTTGGATACTCTTAGCACTCTGAAAACTACTATTATATATTGAATTAGAGGCCTGATGCATGAAATTCATGCAAGAGTAGGCCTTCCTTCCTCCGGCTGCCAGCAGGCACCTGGGACCTGGGCTTCCCTCGCAGCCCCGGCTTTGTCCAGAAGGTCATCCAGAAGGACATCTGGAAGAACATCTGGGCTAATTAACATATTACACTTTTATTATTATAGATTGTTTCTCTTCCCAAAAATATGTTGAGGTTCTAGCACCCAGTACCTGTGAATGTGTGAACAGTTTGGAAACAGGGTCTTTGCAGATATAATCAAGTTAAGATGAGTCATTACGATGAACCCAAATCCAATATGACTTATATGAGAAGAAGAAAATACCTTGTGAAGAAAGATAGAGAATCACAGGGAAAATGACCTTTCTGTTGAAATTATCTTTTCAAATAAAATCTATCCTTTCCTGACTTTGGTTTTGTTTTTTTACTCGACAGTCCGCAATAAATTCCTATGTATGTATTGTGATTAGCTCACTAACAAGGATTCTCTTTTCATAGATATGATAGCTTTGCTCAGATTTCAGATTTATGAAGTTTTATCAGTTTTAATTATAATCATGCATGGGTTCTATCTCATTACTAGTTTTTCTTTCTTTATTGATTAAGGTATTACATATGTGTCCTTACCCCCCTTTTGCCCTCTATGCCCCCACTCATGTCCTCACCCTCCTGGTGTCTGTGTCCATTGGTTAGTTAGGGTTATATGCATGCTTACAAGCATATATATCCAGTTGAAATATACCCAAAAGCTAACACAACTTTAATTCCAGCTTGCCACTGTAGCTTTGAGTTCTCTTTTTGGTTAGCACTTGAATATCTCCCTTTCTTGTTTTTAAAAGCTTATCTACATATTAAAATTGCTTTGGTACTCAATATTTCTATATGTTTGAGGCATAATAAAATATAAAATAAAGTATCATAAAATACATTTACAATAACAATGGAATTAGTCTTTTGAAAGTTTGTAAAATAATGTATTAAACATTAAGTGTCTGTTAAAATAATATAATGGAGCACTTTGCAGTGGAATAGCAAAAAATATAGCTTGCATTGTTGTATTATTAAGTGAAAAAGTAAGTTAAAGAGTAACATTTATAACAGGATTCTTTTGTTAAAATATCTTTTAATGGTATTAGCACAGATATAAATCTTGGATGAATACCTATGAAACTATTAAGAATAGTTAGCTTTAGGAGGTAGAATTGGAATAGAATTAAGACCTTTTTTCTCAGAAAACCTCCATTGACGGTCTTTTAAATGGTTTGAATTTTCTTTCATTTATTTCTTTCCTTTTATAGTGTATCAGTAAGCAATTGTGTGACTAATTCTAAAAGATAATTTCACCCTGTTCGTCCTCCCCACTTCCATCTCCCATCTGGTAATCACTATACTATTGTCTGAGAGGGTAAAGGAGGCCAAATATACCATGAAAAAGGGAGACTAGACCTTGGGTGGTGAGAACACAATGTAATATACAGATGATGTATTATATAATTGTACAGTTGAAACGTACATAATGTTATTAACCAATGTCACCTCAACAAATTTAACTTTAAAAAGATAAATTCATAGATAATACTACCTAGAACATAAATTTTAGAAGTATTTCGGTAAACTTTATCTTCAGTTTGTGCTTTTTAGAAGACTTTTTTTATATTGCTGTATTTTTTAATTGTATATAACATATGCCTATATTTTATGAATATTTAAGACACAGAATCATGGTTATAATTAATAATAATGTATTATACACCTCAGAATAACTATGAAACTATATCTTAAATGTTTTCATCATTAAAAAATACGTAATTATGTCATATGTTAAAACTAAGCTTTAGTTCTAATGACTCTTTTAATATTTACACTTTAAAGCCTAAGTAATATATATTTAATTTTAAGTCAATACAACCAAACCCATTTAGGAAAGAAAAACTGAAGAAAGTCATGCAACCACTTTCTAATATTTACAAAACTTAATAAAAGCCATGGATGAGAACAGAAATACAGTTACTTTTCTACAGTAATTTAAAACATTTTCATACCTCTTCTTATATGATAATTCAAAGTAGGAGAGGATAATCTATGAATTTAGTTCAATTTAAAGAAGACCTCTCTGTATTAGGAGAGCACAGGAATCCTGATGCTACTTCAATAGAGCAATATAAAATTTTCAAATTTTATGACCATATTTTCTATATAATCTACACATTTAAAAAAATATATATTTTATTGATTTTTTGCAGAGAGGAAGGGAGAGGGATAGAGAGAGTTAGAAACATCGATGAGAGAGAAACATCTATCAGCTGCCTCCTGCACACTCCCTACTGGGGATGTGCCCGCAACTAAGCTACATGCCCTTGACCGGAATCAAACCTGGGACCCTTGAGTCCGCAGGCTGACACTCTATCCACTGAGTCAAACCAGTTAGGGCACATAATCTACACATTTTTATTTGCAAAATTAAAAGGTATTTTTGAGAGGTTGTGCCAGAATATCATGCTGAATGACATCAACTTTTAAAAGTCTGAGTTTCTTTATTCCAAGCAACAGGAATAAACTGAAAGATGTGTTCTCTATTATCCCTTACAACAGGAGACAATGATGCTTTAGTTTCAGGAAAAATATTCAATATAAATACCTATGTGAATGTGAACACATAACTAGGTGACTGTAACATAGAGAGGAAGAGAAATTCAGTAGACTAAGCAGGAATATGTGATCCAGGGAGGAAGTCAACTAGATTGTCTTCAAGATATATTCCAAAAGTTATGCTATTTATGTACTGTAAACATGCTGGACCTATTATATGCAGCTACACACCCTCAGTTATTGTGTAATGTACTGCCAAGATGTAAATAAATCCTAGAAAATGCTAGAAAAAATACGATAATTCAAAGTAGGAGAGGATAATCCGGGAATTCATTAGAAGAAAGGATGAATAAGCCCTATGATTTATTTGCTGGAGCTGCAGTTTCATAAAGGACCTAAAGATGGCAAGAGGTGTGATCTTGGGCCTAAATAAAAGCTGTAAATTAGAACCCACATCACTGCTAGAAAACATAATCCAGGACAGATTTCCTCCCATTAGAATTTCAGTAGAGAAAATCTATACATGGACCTGGGAAAGTACCAGCAAGTCTTCCAATTCCTTGATGTTGTGGGTGGGAGAAATATCTCCTAAAAAAAAATTTGACCCCTTAATTTGTCCCATGTACAATTGAGGGATCCAATATTCTACTGTCTGCATGTTGTGAGAATTCAGGGAGGAGGAAAAAAAGGCAACATTTGGCCCATTTATAGTAAAGTCACTCCAGCCCTCCCCCCGCCCCCCTTTCCTCACCAAAGAAAAAAGAAAAAAGAAAAAAAACCAACAAAACAACAAAAAAAAACCACCCACAATAGCAACTTGCTGCTCTGGAAGGAAATCAGGGACTTCAAGAGTAGAATAACAAAACAAACACATCCAAACCAGTTGAAGATAATCTCATCATCTAAAATTATAAAAGACACAGTAGGGGGCGCAATAGAAATAACCAATTTGAACACTGTAACACCTTATAATGATAGAACAATCTAAAAAGTCTATAATATTATTTGCATCTATTTTAAAGTCAGATCATTAAACAATAAAACAATAACTAAAAGAAAGAAAAAATTAAGGGTCAAATTTGTAAAAGTTATAAATAGAACTGCTGGAATATTTACTGTGATTTTTAAAATGAAAATAAACCAATTTGAACACTGTAACACCTTATAATGATAGAATAATCTAAAAAGTCTATAATATTATTTGCATCTACTTTAAAGTCAGATCATTAAAAAATAAAATAATAGCTAAAAGAAAGAAAAATTAAGGGTCAAATTTGTAAAAGTTATCAATAGAACAGCTAGAATATTTACTGTGATTTTTAAAATGAAAATAAAAAATCAATGGAGAATGCAAGTGCATTTTAGAATAGAGATTTCAAGATTACTGACAAGTAGATATTTTTTTAAAAAAAATATTGACTAGAACAAAGCACAGGAAGATGTACAGAGGGTTCTGTAGTATTTCAGTAAGCACAGAGGCACTAGGGCTCTTACACCATGATGCAATAGAGAAAACATGATAACCCTTCTTTCCGGGGCCATTGTATGCAAATTCCATGGCCACATTCCAGACTCCAGCACATATAAATGATGCCACAACATGGCCTACATAATTTATGTAGAGGACTCCTCTTCCACTTCCTCCCTCATAAGTTATTTCTCACATATATCAGTTTATTTTAACCCTAAGGCTATAATCTTTGCACAATTAATATGTTATCAAGTCAAATTATAAAATGATTCCAATCCACTTCCTACAAAATACCTGCTTAAGAATTTTGAAAGAAAAATTAAGGGTCAAATTTGTAAAAGTTATCAATAGAACAGCTAGAATATTTACTGTGATTTTTAAAATGAAAATAAAAAAATCAATGGAGAATGCAAGTGCATTTTAGAATAGAGATTTCAAGATTACTGACAAGTAGATATTTTTTTTAAAATATTGACTAGAACAAAGCACAGGAAGATGGACAGAGGGTTCTGTAGTATTTCAGTAAGCACAGAGGCACTAGAGCTCTTACACCATGATGCAATAGAGAAAACACGATAACCCTTCTTTCCGGGGCCATCGTATGCAAATTCCATGGCCACATTCCAGCCTCCAGCACATATAAATGATGCCACAACATGGTCTACATGATTTATGTAGAGCACTCCTCTTCCACTTCCTACCTCATAACTTATTTCTTACAAATATCAGTTTATTTTAACCCTAAGGCTATAATCTTTGCACAATTAATATGTTATCAAGTCAAATTATAAAATGATTCCAATCCACTTCCTACAAAATACCTGCTTAAGAATTTTATCTTAGAATTCTTTATACAAATTCTTATCCATTCTTCTAGATGTTTTAATCCCCACTAAAAAAAATTCAGTAAATTACAAATTAACATTAAGCTTTCAATTTTGTTGTTTTTTTTAAGTCAGAAAATAAGTATTTGAGAACAATTTTTGTTTTTAGCCAATATTTTTAGTTTGTTGTCATATTTCCTTCTTTATCAGAAGATTTACAGAATAAATCCCTCTGTATGCAGTTCCAGAAGAAAGAAATGTTCTGCCCCCCAAATATATAGAGAGCCTTTTCTTTGTCAGACACTATATTGTCTGGTATTGGGAAAATTATCTCTTTCTGTCACTCCAGCTGTCCTTTGAGTCCATTATTCTCTGAGAAAGCTCATTTCCCTGAGTATTTTAATGCAATTTCAGGAGCTATAACAATAGAACTCTACATTTGATATGATAGAATGATTATCTCTGCTACTTTCTGCTTCAGTGTCATTCAATAAACTTAAACCTTTAAAAAATGTATTCGGTGTGATAGGAAAGCACTTTGGTAGGAATGTTACTAATATCTAGTAAACATCCCAATAAATAAATCTTTCCTTATTCTCTAGATGTGGTTATTATTCTGCATTACTATTCACAGTAAACAACAGACTGCTAAAATAGACAGTGCAGGTTTAATGATGAATTAAACTGCATTGCTTTGACATTCTCTAAGCCAGTAGGCTCTCTGTCATTGATTTTCTTTCAGAGGTCAATGTGAAACCGCAATTTGAAAGTGACATCTCCAAATAAATTCTGATTGTTGACCCTTGCCATAAATGTCTTTCTGTATATCATTAGCTGAGGCATTAAACCTGTAAGTTTCTTCACCTGTATTACATGGTAAGAATAATAATTTTCCACCAGTGGATTATGAAAGCAATTGTTAACTATACAACCTTTAAGACATTATGGAAAATTGATTTCTAGTTATTTTTTAATGCAGCTGAAATTAACATATGCCTATTTAATTATAATTATGAATATGTTTTATCTCAGTGTTTACATATACAAATTGTATTATAAATTATATATATATATATTATTGAGGTTAGCTCTTCTAAAATGTCAGTGACATAATTGACTTAAAAGAAATGTCAGAAAAAACATTCAGGTTGAAATATAGACAATATATTACAATATTTGAAATAAGATGTAATTATCTTTGCCCTTGGGGTTTTTATTTACCTTGCAGGTTTTATTTTTTCTTTACCAAAAATATAGTGGCTTGCATTGCCTAGGTCTTGAAGTATGTACAATTTACATTCTGTTGACTAATGTAGGATTTAAAAACTGAGTGCATGTTTATATTATTCATGTGACTATTATTTTAATGATATGTCTGCATGATATTGAAAGTCAGTGGTATTTTCTCTGGGACAAACTTTTTATAGATGGAACAACTGAGAAGTCCAAACAACCTAGAGAGATTTGACCAGTGGATTAGAAAAGCCCTTTTGGTAGGTCAAGCTGCAGCTTTGAATTTCATTTCCTAGCTTCTCCTTAAGGAAGAAAAGAGCAGAGGAAGATGATTAGTTCTCTTTGTCTAGGGCAGTGGTTCTCAACCTTCCTAATGCCGCGACCCTTTAATACAGTTCCTCATGTTGTGGTGACCCCTAATCATAAAATTATTTTCATTGCTACTTCATAACTGTCATTTTTCTACTGTTATGAACCGTAATGTAAATATCTGATATGCAGGATTTATTTTCATTGTTACAAATTGAACATAATTAAAGCATAGTGATTAATCACAAAAACAATATGTAATTATATATGTGCTTTCTGATGGTCTTAGGCGACCCCTGTGAAAGGGTCGTTCGACCCCCAAAGGGGTTGCGACCCACAGGTCGCTAGTCTAGGGTATATCTTTGTCTAGGGTACATTTGGTCCTTTTGATAGGGCCAAAAGGACATATATTTGATAAGAGTGGATGTTTCATTCATGTCTCCAGGCCCCGTTTTTGCCACCAGACTAAACCCTGAAGGCACCAGGGCTATGTGGTGAAACATTTCAAGAAAGAGAAAGTAGGTGATTATGCTGATGTATGAGGTGATGCAAAAGTGAATGTTATAAAAGAAAATAGAGATGGCAGGCCTAATAATTCTAATATGGAACTTTTCATTGGTGCTTACATGGCAAGACCCTGTTCATGTCCTGCTGCTTCCTAAAGACCCACATGCCTTTGACCACATGGATACAGAGGAAGCTGTAGGTGGAGAAAGAGAATATCCATAATTATCACCAAAAAATATTGAAACAAATTCAGACCAAAAAAGGCAGAAACCTGAGCCAACTCTGACTAAAAATGAATCTTGGTGGAAGAGATCAATTAAGCATAATTTTCAGAGGAAAAATCCCAGAAGTTCAACTCCCACTTCAAAAAACCATTTCTTTAAGGTCACTTTTAATCTCAGACATATGCTGAAGCAATTTCTTCACCGATACAGCTCCTAGGGCATTGGAAACTAAAGAGAAAAAAACAAATGGGACGACATAAAAATAAAAAGCTTCTACAAAAAGAAGATAAACAATCCAATCAAAAAATGGGCAAAGGATCTAAATAGACACCTTTTAAAAGAGGACATTCAGAAAGCCAAGAGACATATGAAAACATGCTCAAAGTCACTAATCATCCGAGAGATGCAAATCAAAACAACAATGAGGTACCATCTCACACCTGTCAGACTGGCTATCATCAACAAATCAACAAATGACAAGTGCTGGAGAGGATGTGGAGAAAAAGGAACACTTGTGCACTGCTGGTGGGAATGCAGACTGGTGCAGCCACTATGGAAGACAGTATGGAGTTTCCTCAAAAAACTGGAAATGGAACTCCCATTTGACCCTGTGATCCCACTTCTAGGAATATATCCCAAGAAACCAAAAACACCAATCAGAAAGGATATATGCACCCCTATGTTCATAGCAGCACAATTCACCATAGCTAAGATTTGGAAACAGCCTAAGTGCCCATCAGTAGATGAATGGATTAGAAAACTGTGGTACATCTACACGATGGAATACTATGCTGCTGTAAAAAAGAAGGAATTCTTACCATTTGCAACAGCATGGATGGAACTGGAGAGCATTATGCTAAGTGAAATAAGCCAGTCAATGAAAGAAAAATACCACATGATCTCACTCATTTATGGATAATAAAGACCATTATAAACTGAGAAACAAAAATAGATACAGAGGCAGAGCAGCATTGAACAGACTGTCAAACTACAGTGGGAAGCCCGAGGAGGGTTGGGGGGGGGGCGGTAAGAGATCAACCAAAGGACTTGTATGCATGCATATAAGCATAACCAATGGACACAAGACACTGGGTGGTAAGGGAGGCCGGGGGATTGTCAAGGGGGGAAAAAAAGGAGACATATGTAATACTCTTTGTAATACTTTAAGCAATAATAAAAAAAAATAAAAAAGATCACTTTTATATGGCTGTCCTAAGCCATTGCACCTGCGTTTATCTTTAGAGACAAACATGAATACCTAAATCTATCAAAAGAGATTGAGGAAGGCTTTTTAAAATAATTATCTTTAAGAAATTTTGATAAAAATTTGGAATGTGTAATACAGGTGTACATTTTCCAGATTAGAAAAGTAGCTGCATACCTTTACATAATTAGAAAATAGATGTGATTTCAGTTATTGCCATTTACATTTCCAACTGAATGCAGGCCATGGTTCAGCAAAAAAATAAAACACAATAGAATCTATGTTATATAGCATGAACTTTTAGCATTATATATGACTAGGTCATGTAGCTCTGGTACAGCAAGAAAATATGATCCTGGAACCCAGAAGTTATGTCCACATAGGGTGGTATAAAAGGAATGAAATTGATCTTACTTTTGACAAAAATGTAGATCCTTGAACACTGAATTCTTGCAGCAACACTCTTCCCCTCTACACACACACACTATAAAAAGTGATAAAAGCTGCAAATTGTGCTTCTAAACTCCTTTAACTGCCATGATTTCAGGCTCCTCTAAATCGTTTTAGGCTGCTAAAACCACTGAATTTTAGGTATACTCCTATGAAAAACAGATGAGGCACTAGAGAATTTGCTCCACTCAAACCATCATGATCATTTATCAAAAGAGTTCTCCTAATTTATAATACATAAGGAGTTATACCTGAACTACATCCTTTTTTGCTAAACTATTCACATGGATCATTAAAAAAATTTAAAAAATTATGAAGTCTTGATTCTCATTTAGTCATAAATTATTTTATATGTTCACTGTATATCAAGAAAATTAAAGCAATGGGTGAGGTATGTACAAATACCCTAGCTGTAGAGGTAGGGGACCTCACTTTATCAGTTAGATTGCACTGTAGATAATACAAATTACAAGTTGAACTAAGCTTCAAGTTGATGTCTTTTAAATTCCTGAGGTCAAGCTATTCCTATTATGTGTCAGTGATTTCTTAATACTATTTTATTCCTAAGATTTACACTGGAAATATGAGTATATTTTTTCCAGATCTCTATAGGGGTCTGATGATTCTGAAGGAAGATAAGAATGATCTGATTAGTATTATTGCTTTATCCAGCACCTTTCACCTCACATGTATTGGACGATGATAGAGGGGGAGCCATTGCTATATTTATTTGCTTAATTATTTTCCCTTGAATATATTTAGTTTCATTTATTTAACAAATATTTAATGAGCACCTATTATTTGCCAGGTATTATGCTAGACATTTGGGATAAAGCAATGACTAACAGACTCATAGAATGTATGTTCTAGCTAGTTCCACCGTTCCGGTGTTGCATAAATATATGTGTCAAACTATAGGCTTCAAAAGCTGGCATGATATTCCACTCCTATTTGTGCATCTTTGAACAGGGCTGAATTTCCTCATTAGCCACATGACCATAAGGAAAGACTTCAAGGTAGGGTTAGTGGGACACAGTGGGCATCCTACTGCCTGTTCACAGTTTAAATGGCCTCATTTATATGTGTTTTCTAATTGTGCTAGTCATATTTTAGATCCTGAAATATGTGGGCCTGCAATAAATGCTACTCCTTTTATATTTAAATATTAATAAGGTGAAGTGTACAAAATTAAACCAGAGTCCAAATACATGACCTTCTAGGAAAAATGAAGAGTTTTTTCATTATGTGTGATTTTAATTATATACTTTGTAGATTCTTAAATAAATTAGATAGAAAGAGAACGCATACTAAATTTTACGTGGAGCCTGAGAAATCCCATTGAAAAATAGAAACTTCATAATCAAAACAGTATTCCCACCTGAGCAACTTCAGGTTAGCAAAATAATAACATTGCTCATATACTTTCAGAAATGGGCTGCATTTGTTATATAACTTTAAAATATGAGATATTGGATTAAATATGTTAGCTGCTAACATAAGCCAATTTATTTTTTAGAAGAATATCTTGCCTGATATCCCATTATATTACTGTTTTTTCCTCTATATTTATACTTCTGGAGATTTACAATTAAGAATCAGATTCTATTCACCTAACTTTTGCCATTATCATACTAGTATATTCTGAGTTTATAGGAGTAGTTATCTTAATACATAATCTATTACCTTGGAGAGAAAATATGTGGCATTAAATATCTTTTAAAAGTTGGGTGACGCTCAACCAGTGTGGCTCAGTGGTTGAGTCTCAACCTATGAACCAGGAGTTTATGATTCGATTCCCAGACAGGGCGCATGCCTGGTTGCAGGCTTGATACCATGTGGGACATGCAGGAGGCAGCTGATCTATGATTCTCTTTCATCATTGATGTTTTTCTCTCTCCCTTCCCCTTCCTTTGTGAAATCAATAAAAATATATTAAACACACACACACAACTGAGGTGATAAAAAAGAATGGCCCTGACCAATGTGCCTCAGTTGGTTGGGTGTTGTCCCATGCACTGAAAGGCTGTGGGTTCAATTCCTGGTCAAGGCACATGCCCAGGTTGTGGGCTTGATCCCCAGTAAGGGGCATGTAGGAGGCACCTGAAAGATGTGTCCCTCTCACATATATGTTTATCTCTGTCTCTCCCTCTCCTTTTCTCTCTCTCTAAAAATCAATTTAAAATCTTAACCAAAAATCATAAAGAGTGAATTATTATATAGTTTTTACATGGAACAAACGTTGTCAGTCAATCATCAGGATACAATT
The DNA here is from genome assembly GCF_000412655.1 of Myotis brandtii. Taxonomy (NCBI): domain Eukaryota; kingdom Metazoa; phylum Chordata; class Mammalia; order Chiroptera; family Vespertilionidae; genus Myotis; species Myotis brandtii. The sequence goes on along the minus strand of NW_005370787.1, from coordinate 6,390,511 downwards.
TAAAACAGATTTTCTCATCATGAAATAGTCCAAAGTTTTCTTTGCTTATCATGTTGACTGATGAAATAATACTTTCTAAAAAACTCTTCAAGCAAGAGGTTGTCTTTACTGTCTTGGCTTACTCAACCAGCCCTCTTCCTGACAGAATCTAAAACATAATATGACAACCATATCATAATCTACACTAATAAAAGACAAAGTTGCTAATTGACCGTACCTTCACTATGCTCATCAGCCAAACAGAAGAGTATGCAAATTAACCCAACAAAGATGGCCTTTAAATTTGCAAACTGCAGGCAGATCCCGCTGTGCCGCCTGCCCCGTGCGGGCAGCAGCGCGATCCCGAGCCACCGCCCACCTCAGTGCAGGATCCGGGCCTGCTGTGTGTGGGGTGGGGCAGGCAGGGCAGGGGGCAGCACGATCCCAGCCACCGCCCAACCTAGCGCAGGATCTGGGCCTGCCATCTGTGACCGGGGGAGATGGGGCAGGCACCGCAGGATCGGGCATGCCATCTGCCACCAGGGGACGCGGGCCTAAGCCAGCAGATGGTTATCTCCCGAGGGGTCCCAGACTGTGAGAGGGCACAGGTTGGGCTGAGGGCCCCCCCCCCCCGCCAGTGCACAAATTTTTGTGCACCGGGCTTCTAGTTAATTATAAGTTGCTAATTCATCCCAAAGTTATAGAAAACTTGTAATCCTCTTTAACATAATAAGCTTCAATTGACCTTTTTAAGGTGTTCCTTAAATTCAAGGACCCTTCTGATGGGATATTTTTATAGGTCTTTCCATGAATAAATGGTCTATCTTCCATAGCTTTGAGACACTTATAATAGCATATTTTTATATCCGTTAATGGTTAATATTTTTAAGTCTTTATATTTAAAGTTATTTCTTAGTAGCATCATGCAATTAGGTATTGTATCTCTATATAATTTGGCACTATATCTCTTCTAATTGGAGTGTTTAGAATATTTTAATATAATGTTAATACTGTTTGGTATATTTAACTTAAAGTCTATCACGTTGCTAATTGTTTTCTATTTGGTCCTTGTGTTCTTTTATCCCTTTATCCCTTTTTTCTTCTTGCTTTTGCATTAATGGAATATTATTATTGTTCTATTTTATCTACACCATTGGCTCATTTAAAATTCATTTTTATGCCTTTATTGCCCTAAGGTTTGAAAAATAATATATTTTCTTTATTATAGTATGCCTACAAATGGCATTATACCATTTTACATACAGTGTAAAATACCAAGTATTTATTTAAAAATTAGGTTTTTAAAAACTATTTTTTCATATAAAGCCTAGCTTTTACTAGTTGCAATAAAAAAAATAGCATGGGAGGGGAACTATCATCTGAAGTATATTGCTATGCTGTCATTTTTCACCAACAGCAAAGGCATAAAAATCTAACACTCATTTTTTTCAAAAGCTACTTACAGGTTATTTGTCATGGCAGCCACAGTTTCCATGGGAATGGAATCAAGTACCCTCAGCAAGAGGTTTCTGAAATCTGTTAAATTTCAATGACTGCAACTTAGCACTCCTCTAATAGCATAATCTAATTACTAAGTGCTAAATTCGGCAACAATTTCTCAAACATACTCCTGGAGCGACTGTCATGACTCTCTAAATGGTGACTACTGGAGATACGTAATTACAGGCGCGTGCTTGAAACTGTTCCAGTGAGCAGTGTGCATCTGTAACCCTGTCTAAAAAGACCAGGTTACAGAATTCACAACTCAGTTGTATGTTTTAATAAATACTTTTAAAATAATATCGCTCCTGAGAGATAAAGGTTAAGCAACTGAATGCTCTATGGGAGCGTAGACATACAAGGTCTGTTATTTGTCATCACAATATTGGCTTTCAGGTTTAGGAGCCAAATCAAGAGGTGATCAAATTATCATAAAAGTAGTAAGCTTGTAATTAATTCTACTTTCACTTCACAGTGTATTAATATACATGGCATAAAACTCCTCCTCACCTAAAATATTTTATTTACTAACACAAAGTAATTTTAGTTGATATTTTTATCTTATGTAAAAAAAATATTTTGAAAAACATTGTACATATTCTAATATAGTAGTTTTTCCAGATGTACAGAATAAAGTATGCATCAGATAGCCAAATTTCAGCCACAGGAACCTGTTAGAGTAGGCAGTTAGGCAGATAGGAGCTGGGGAAAGCAAGTTGGGGCTTGGAAGCAATACATGTGAGAAGTGACAAACCACAAATAGACAATAGAGGCAACAGACCCGTATGTGAGGAGAGAAGATTTAGAGCCTCTCCAGAATGTAGTCTAACCAGTGACATAACACCTGGGTGAAGGAGACTTGTAGCTTCAAGCTTTATTTATTTATTTATTTTTAGAAATAAGGGAGGGGGAGACTTACTCAGGGGAACAGCAGCCCAAGGGGTGTAAATATCCTAAACTCCACCTAAGTGAGGCACTTGGCTTGAGTTGCCCACCCAGGCTCTGAGTGTACAGTATCCTTTTCTGCAAATAAATTCTTGCCTGCTTTTTCTGTTATTTGTTTTCTCTTGTTTGAATTCATTCCTACAAGAAGACAAGGACTGAGAATGCAGAATACTGTCTCTTGCCAGAAGCTATCTCTGGCTAAAGGCCACCCTAACCACACTGACAAACCTATATCAAGACATTTGGCTATATTATCTAGTTATTTAATAATTTTTTTCTTTTATTTTGGTTGAAAACATTTTGGGAGAAATAAATAAATCAACAAAACCCTCAATATATTTATTTAGAGAGAACCAACTGGTATGAATTAATCTGCCCCTTCCTATTTTGAGAGTGGATATACCCTTTGTTTATTCCTATCTTATGTTTATGGCTCGGCTAAAGTGCATCTGAATCCAGGACTCAGTTCTGACCATCAAGTATGAGAAAATCAAATAAAGAAGCTGATGTATGTTCAGTAGGCCAGAAGACTATTTTAAAATCTAAAATGAATGTCAGCTATCAAATGACTGAAATAAATAGGTGACTACTGAAAAAAGACAACATTGGTAAAAACACTGTATCTAAGTCAAGTGTCATTTCCTTGGTAAAGCCATCTCCACCTTCTTCAGAAGTAGTGGATTATTCAAGAGTTCCTTCATAGCATATCTTTGATAATACTCATCATATTATAAGATACCTAAACAACTGTCTTTTCAGTTATAACACTATTTATTTATCTAGTTATGGCCAAGTTACATCAAAATTATGTGTTCAAAAATTTACAATGCACAAACATTAAAAAAGCTAATGTATTCCTTCTACCTCTGACTTCCTGTCACGCAGTTTCCTTATCCTGTGACAATTAGGTTACTAATGTCTTATGTATTCTCCTAGAGGCCTGGTGCACAAAATTCGTGCACGGGGGGGTCCCCTTAGCCCCTCTGCACCCTCTCCAATCTGGGACCCCTCAGACATCCCTCTCACAATCCTGCACCCCTGGCTCCTAATCGCTCACCTGCCTGCCAGCCAGGTCGCCCCCAACTGCCCCCTCCATGTCGGCCTGATTACCCTTCACTGCCTCTGTGTGCCGGCCTGATTACCCCCAACTGCCCCCTCCCTGCCATCCTGGTCTCCCCCAACTGCCCCCCCACTGGCCTAGTTGCCCCTCACTGCCCTCCCTGCCATCCTAATCACCCCCAGCTGACCCCCTGCCAGGCTGGTTGCCTCCAACTGCATCCCCTGTTGGCCTGGTTGCCCCTAACTGCTCCCCCTGGCCTGCCTGGTTGCCTCTTACTGCCAACCTGCTGGCCTGGTCTCCCCCAATTTCCCCCCTCTGCCAGCCTGGTCACCCCACGCAGCCTGCTATTCAGTCATTTGGTCATCCCTCACTAACCCCCCTGCTGGCCTGGTCGCCCCATGCAGCCTGCTTGTTCAGTCATTTGGTTGTCCTTCACTAACCCCCCTGCCAGCCTGGTCGCTCCATGAAGCCTGCTAGTTGAGTTGTTTGGTCATCCCTCACTAACCCCCCTGCTGGCCTGGTCATAGGCAGCCATCTTATGAGGGGGTGAAGGTCAATTTGCATATTACCTCCTTATTATATAGGATGCTATTCTACATATATACACAGACCTATGTATCTATATTCATTTTGCATCACCCATGCTACTATGCACACTTCTTGTGACTGATTTTGTCTACCTGAAAATTATGCTATAAGAAGAAAATGCAGAACTTTCTCCTTTTTAACACCTGTCTAATACTTTATTGCAAATTTATCATTTTCTTTATGAAGAACATTTACTATTTTTCACTTTTTGTGTAATGCACAAATAGAATATATCTATAAAATAACTTATTTCACTATAAAGCATATTACATTTTGAAAAATGTTCATAAGCAATATTTATGTTGCTGCATGCTCTTTGAAAAATGTGCCATGCCCCTCAAGAAGTGGAGTCTACTTTCCTTCTGTGTGCAATTGCCTGGGAATTTGTGAATACATTAAAAACAGAATTTGATTGAAGTAAATAATGTAATTGATGATGTTAAGTCATAAAAAAGTGATTAAGCTTTATCCTGCTCCATCTGGTTTAGGACACTTGCTCATAGAATGCATTTACCATATTGTAACAAATTTAGCAACATAGTGAGGCCACATGTAGATATTCTTGCTGAAAGCCCCTATTATCAGCTCATAGCCACTACCAATTGGCAAGATGTGAGAAAGACTGTGGATAATTCTAGACCTAGCCTTTGAGGCAAGTTGAGTAAGGATGGGATATGCTGAGCTTTGCCCAAATTAAATATTCATGATCAAGATAATTGTCATCATTGATTTGGCTGAAATAAGTTGCATGGATGTGTATGCGGTCTATATTTGTGATATACATGTATATGTATGTTACTTGGCATACTATTCTTTCTCCACCAGAATATATACTCTTTGGGAAAGTATTGGATTTCCTGTTTTATTGACCAGATGTGTATTAATATCCATAAATTTACATATATACTATTATGTTAATTGAATAAACTATAGCAAAGGAAAACCTTGGACATCCTATTTCTACTTATTAGTTTTTCCAATTTTACTCAAATTCATAAATTCATTAAGGAATAAACATCATCTTAATATTAAAAGTACTTAAATATTTTTAAAAATTAATGGGTTTCCTAATTCATTTTAAATAATATTAAAGACCACATGCTAAAAAAATTAAAAGAGGGTTAAAATGGATAAATAATTAGGTTGACAATCATTCTGACATCAATTTTTTTTGTCTATTTCATTCATTAATATACGGATTAAGTCCTGGGAGGAGGAAAAACCATTTTTCTCTTCTCAACTGTCCATCCTTGTTACCTGATAGGTTTGCTTGCCAGAATTAATTGACAAGGATGGTATTGGAAACATGCAAATTCCATCTGGTGGCTCTTTGTAACTAAATTGATAGCGATATAATATTGTATACGTGTGCAATTCCCCAAATGAAAATATGCCATAATTTATTCAGATTTCAGAAGCATAGAAATATTGCACCACGCATTTTTGTATGAGAAAGGCTCCACATAAAACCTTTCATTTGTTTCAAAAAGCAGCAACCTTTATGGTGCTCTAAAAACAGTTCTGGCCAGAATGTTATATTTGGTATCATCACATAATGTACATTTGTTTTGTATTGTCCTGACAACCATAATAATGTTTATACAAATCAAGAAAATCCAAATTTTCATGTGAAAGGCACATTAGTTCTGTAGGAGTGTTTGCTGGAATATAGCTATGATAAAACAGTGACAATAGCCATATGTCCGATTAACAATCTTTCCATGTATAATTGCTCTGAGCTCATTTAAAATCCCATTTTTTCAAATGGTTTTGTATAAATGTAAAAGGTATGCTTTATTGTTTTCTAGAACTGTCTGTTTAGAAATGCTATTTTATACCATGATTATAAGGCTAATTGAATTACATTAAAGTTTTAGAATGATCTTCTAATTTTAAATAGTGTTTTTCTTATTTTGTCTCTAAATATTTCCCCTCTCCATTTTTTCTCTTTTAAGGAACTCTGGGTTGATGAGGCAAAATTATTAGAGAGGAAGCTGATTTCCTTTCTAAGTTTTTTTCTCTATTAATTAAATGTTGTTTTGCCAATACTGTTGCTTCTACCTCTATATATCTTCACTCACACTTTATATCATTTTTTTCTAAATTCAAATATTTTTTCTACAATGAAATGTCACCTTCTAGATTTGAAGATTAATGGAAACAATATGCATATAATAATAGTAATAATATTTATTATATGTGTTAGGTTCACATAATAATAATATTTATTATATGTGTTAGAGTTAAACATTTATTAAATGTTTCATATGCAAAATTTCATTGAGTCCCGACCTTAACCATATGAATTAGGTTTCATTGTCAACCTCATTAATAAACTGATATTTAGTAAAGCTGAATAACTTGTCCATGGTCACACAGCAGTAGCTCAGGATCTTGACTCGAAATCTGTACCTGCACTCTCTCCTGCATATATCACTTCACACCCTAATCTATAATCTTGAAGTTCTGTAGTGGGCACATAATAAATATTAGGTGAATTAATATAGATTAAGGAGTTAAATATTTCCCATATATAACATGCATGTAGGTAATGATCTCTTAGACAGAAGGGCTCTCTCTGTGTGAGGGATTTAGTAGATCTTACTGACAAAGCTTAACCTTTGGGTACAATGTCTGTCATGGAATTTATCACACCTCTAGCCTGGGCTCATATCCATGTCCAAGAGAAATAACGCTGAAATGAAAATATGAATAAAAGCTAAAAATATTTTAATAAAATTTCAGCAGTTGTATAAGCAGATTTTTCAATGCTTATATAACAATGCTTGCAATTGTGATAAGCAAAGATATTCACAGCCTTATTTCACTATCTGGTTACAGGTGCTCTTGAAACAGACATCGCCTCTGGGCTAAAAAGCAGGAGCTTTATGATGGCAAATTTCAAAGGATGAGTGAGCAGATAACATCATGTTAGAAACAATGTTCTGGAAACTGACAGAACTACAAGGAGAAATTTGAGGAAGCTGAGAATTCTGTAAGACAGAGTTGGTGTTGCCAGCTGAGAGAACTGGCCTTGTGGTCTCTTTGCAATTATTGTAATCCATTTCCCCCATACTTGAGAAAGTACAAGTTGTAGAATGAATGGGAATTTTTAAAAATTCTTTAACAGTTTTATTGAGGTGTAATCAACATACAATAAACTACACATTTTAAAACAAACAATTAGATTAAGCTTTAACAAAAGTGAATTTAAAAGGGAAATTCTTATTAAAATGGTAAAACATCTACCACATAGATATTGGAAGAGTTAAACCTTTAAGTTTCCTACTGTGTACTAAGGAATGTCAAGCAATAAAGTCTGAGACTCAAACAAAAATTAAAATGATGACAAACTCCTAGGATTCTTCAAAAATGCATTTTAATTAAAAATGCATAACCCATAGACACAGACAATAATGTGGTAAAGAGTGGAATCTGAGGAAGAGGGTGATAAATTGCAAAGACCCAGAATCATGAACCAAATTAATGGCAGATCCTTGAGTCAAACACCTTTTTGACTCTTGCAGCCATCATGGTTCAAATGGCTCTTTGTTAATCTGCTTTGGCAATTCTACATTTATAATAATACAGGGAAAATTCTTCTAAATTGTAGTTTCTGTATATGAAAAACCTGTTTTGCTGATTTTAATGCCATTACTAACTCTGGAAAAATACTAAAAATGACACTGATTTTTTATATTTCTCTTTGTTTACATGCATTAGCAAAACCATGTTAAAATCAACGTTTTGCCAGATAGGTGATAGCATATGTTATATTCATTTATAGTGTAGAAAGTCCTAACAAGATCAATGAAATAGAGTCCAATAGGAAGTAAAGGGACCTGGAGGCACAAAGCAATACATTTTCAGAGCTCGGGTGTATAATTATGTTACTGGAATTGAAAATAAATGATCAACAACAACAACAAACACTTCATGTACTTTTCTGAAAAGCATTTTTCTCAGTGAGGATTTGCTTATTTTGCTTTTTACACTTAGAATTGTTTTTTAATAACTATGTCTTAGACATTTACTAGAGGCAATATTTACAGACTGATGTTCATTTCTGAACTGCTCTCACATATGTTATCTAATTTTATTCTATTATAATACTCTGAGTTAAACAACACAGTGGCAAATTTGATATGCTCAAGAGAATATATGTATAATATTCACTGCTGTTTAGTGAAAGATCTTTAGATTAAAACTGTGTCTTACAGTTACTGGCAAACTACTCTCAAAAAAATTGATATGATTTTTTTCGTGTTGAGTGATGACTCAGTATTTATGACTATGACTAACAAGGTACTTTTACAGTTCAAATCAGATATATAGTTAGCTTTGTGCAGAGTTGAAAATCATTTCCTAAATAAAATTAACTGAAACACTTATCATTAATATGCATTGTTTTATTGAATATTATTGTTAATATGCAATGTTTTATAGTAACTCTTTTTAAGTTTTATGATTATGATTGTTTTTTAATATCTATGTCTTAAACACTTTACCAGAGGCAATATTTATAGGCTGATGTTCATTTTTGAAATGCTCTCACATATTTTATCTAATTTTAATTCTATTATAATATTCTGAGTTAAACTGAACATGATGCCAAATTTGATAAGGTAAAAGTGAATATATGTAAAATATTCATTACATACATACATAATGTATGTCTACATTGTTATACATTTATGAGTATAGAATTCTGATACTTTGCATTTAGAATATTTAGCACTACATAGCGATTATGTAGTACCAAAATCGCTGCCTAGTACTTGAGAAATCTAAATTTAAAATAACAAGGTCTTGATTTAACAAATTAAACTCTTAACTGGTTGGTATATAAGTTTAAAGGGTGATTAAAAAACTTGGGTAGTAGCTTGAATTTAGAAAATAACTGGCTCTATCTTATATTATTTTGCGATCTTTGATAATTTAGTCTGATAGATAATTCTCTTGGCGAAGGAAGCATTCACTCACTATTTTCAGTGAAAAAATAATCCACTATTATTTGATAATCAGTACAGCCATACTTCCCCTACTTTTCATTTAATATTATAAAATAAATAAATAAAAACATAAAGGACAAGATAAAATACACCCGTATCTCCTTACTATTATTTTTACAACACTTCCTATATCTTTAGTGAAACCATTTAGTCATCACCTACAGACATGGTTCAGTCAGCAGTCTTTAATTCCATTCTTCACTGCAGTCACAGCAGAGGTTGAAGCAAATTAGCTCAATATGTATTAAAAATGGAGTCATTTTATGCCAGTATATCTCCAATTCTACTCTTTTCCACTTCTATGACTCAATGCCTAGAATGGAAGCAGTTAATGAAACTGCTATGAATTTTAGTGTATAACCCCTAAAAGCAAGAAATATTTCCTTCTGATAATTTTGATAAGTCAAATTGACCTTGAGTTTAAGCATTTATTCCAAGAGAGGAATGGGAGATTTAACCTGCCCATTAACATTTGTCTTTTTAGCCACGAGGGCAGAATTTGATTTCTTGGGGCCAAAGTGTGTGAGGGTCCCCTCCAGTTATGAGTTTAATAGTTACTGATAATATTCCCCTTATTCCAGCTGATGTTCCCTTCAGATCTGTTGCTGTTGCACATTTGGTTTATCAAACTGTTTGACAAAGTTCAGAATGCTAAGACCCTCCCAGTACCACAAAGACACTTTGAGATCCTGCCAGATAATCAGAGAACAGCTGACAATCATGGAACAGTCCTATAAGGTTCTGGAGTATTTACTGGGAATTTCCTTTTGGTCTGAGAAAATATCAAACTATCTTATAGACTTGACCTCCTTCCTCTTCCTCCCTTCTTCCACCTCTTCTTCATTTTTATCCTCCACCCAGCCTTCCTCTCCTTCCATCTCCCACAGTTCTTGCTTCCATCATTACTTTCCCTATCATTGCAGGCCTTCTTCTCCTCAAAAAGTTTATGATTAGGAAGAAAAAGATAAAAGAGAAAGTATCTAAAATATAATTTTTGCATTCCTTGTGGCCACAAACTTGCTCAAAAGTTAATAAGCATACACCATGAATGGGTGGCTCAGTTGATTGGGTTGTCATCCTGTACACCAAAAGGTTACAGGTTTGATTCCTGGTTAGGGCACATACTTGGGTTGCAAGTTCCATCTGGTGCATACAGGAAGCATCATTGATGTTTCTTACATCATTCTCTCTCTCTCTCTCTCTCTCTCTCTCTCTCTCTTGCCCTTCCTCTCTCTCTAAAAATCAATAAAAAAAGAAAACATATCTTCACATGAGGATTTAAAAAAAAGTTAAGAAATATAGAGCATGCCAGTAGACTTACCAACAGGTAAAAGTAATATCAAAAAGAAAATCTTTTTTTAAAAAATATATTTTATTGATTTTTTACAGAGAGGAAGGGAGAGAGATAGAGAGTTAGAAACATCGATGCGAGAGAAACATCGATCAGCTGCCTCCTGCACATCTCCCACTGGGGATGTGCCTGCAACCCAGGTACATGCCCTTGACCGGAATCGAACCTGGGACCTTTCAGTCCGCAGGCCGACGCTCTATCCACTGAGCCAAACCGGTTTCAGCTCAAAAAGAAAATCTTATTTCATAACTCAACATTCTTCTTCATTATAAAGTTAAATGGAATCCAATATACATTAGCAATTAGCTTTTGTATTTAATACTATGCAGCAGTGGAATCCAAAGTAGAGTTATTTTGCTAGTATATTGTTACTTTGTAATTAATAAGAGAATTGATATTTCTATTTCATTTTTATCTTATATTAATGTTTTTAACAAATTTGTATGATAGTATGAATTATAAATTGGAACTTTCCCTGGAGTGAACTGTGAATGCTGTAGGGAATATTTTTCCTCATGCATGGGTTTTCTCTGCAGCACTGTAGACCAAATTTTTATTACTGCTACAAAATATTAAAAACTAAACAAGAATCTTCAGGAGACTAAAAGCTTACTTTTTTCCATCATTTTTTATCCCAGGTCTTAATTATACTGAATAGAAGACCATAATTTGAGCTTCACTACTTGCAAGCAGATACCTTTGATTTCAAATTTTCTGTACATAGGTCTTCTGTACATATATATAACCCACCACCAAGATATCCCAGTTACTCTATAGTGGTGAGCAATTACAACCAGTCCCTAATTATCACCAGAACAGGCTGATGTTTTTGTCACAATATTTTTCAATTAAAATTTTGCTAATCTTTTGCTGAGCACATCCATTAGTTAACCTTTCAGAAGTATACACAGATAATCATATTTCACATGATATATATGTATGTATACATATAATTATGTTTATCTTCTTATGAACTTATCTTCTCATTGGGACTCATTCCTTCATTTGGTTTCCAATTTGTTTTCCTCCTATCTCTATCTCTACACAATATTCCTTAATAAGTTCTGCTGGATTCCCCTCATCTAAATATACCAATATCTTAATATTTGAGTCTGTTCAGTCCTTGAACTGAGTCTCTATCTATATTTACTCCTTTGGTGATGTCATACAATTTCATCTTTCCCTGGTTTTAAATGGCATATACATGCTTATACTTAGTCACAAATTTTTATTTCTAGCCTAGATCTCTCTTTTGAACAATAGACTCATGAATCAAAAATATAATGCACCCAGAGATGATATCTGGTATGCCCCCTACAGCTGCTCTTTCCAGAGTCCTCCACATTTTTCTAATTGGTAAACCTAATCTAGGAGCTCAGATCCCAAATTTCCAGCTATTGCAGCACATCCCCAATGCCCTACTCTCTTTTGCTTTTATGACCATATAATATGTTGTACATTTCACATATTTATTTTAATTACTTTCAACCTCCTTTGGTAGAAAGTAAGCTTCATGAAAAGGCATGCTTTCTTCATCACTATAGTCCTTGTATCTGTACAATGAGTGCTCAATAATTATATGTTAAATTAATGAAGAAAAATGAATAAATACTTTCTGCATTTGCAGATATTTATTTTCAATTGCCAGGATACTAGGCTATGAAGGAGTCCAGAAGAAATATGTTGAGCTACTAAGGTGGATAAAGCTGAGATCAAAAAATCTAATTTAGTTCAAAAGAAAACGTGTATAGCATTACCAGTGAAATTCATTCAGAATTAAAATGTCCAACCCTATTTTTGTACCTTTACCTCTAATTAGTTGGATTATAACAATAATTGCTCAAAAGAAATTTTGATATGTAAAATTCAATTTCCTCAGGGAAAATATATCACCCTTACTTAAGGATATTTATATTCTCTTTATAGTAGATTATTTGCAATATTTCATAAATAATGTGTTCTCCCCAGTGTTTTCTTCATTTCTTTTTCCCTTCTTTGCTTGCTAACCTCTCTTCTATTATAGCTTCAGGTAATTTTAGTGACTCTGGCAATTAATTTTTTTCCAATTCTACCTTCCTTGCATTAAAAAGAACTGAACTTTCCCTGGAGTGAACTGTGAATGCTGTAGGGAATATTTTTCCTCATGCATGGGTTTTCTCTGCAGCACTGTAGACAATTATAGATTGTTTAGACTTGATGGAGTGAAGATCTTTTAAAAATCTGTTTATGGCCCTAGTCCGTTTGGCTCAGTGGATAGAGTATTGGACTTCGGACTGAAGGATCCTGGATTCAATCCCGGGTCACATGCCTGGGTTGCAGGCTGGATCCCCAGTAGGGGGCATGCAGAAGGCAGCCAATCAATGATGCCCTCTCATCACTGATATTTCTATTTCTCTCTCCCTCTCTTTTTCTCGCTGAAATCAATAAAAATATATATTTTTAAATCTGTTTATGTTCTCTGTGCCAAAAAGCAAGTGTAATCTTCAAAATCTAAGTAGAGAAAATACTATTTTTGAATCAATGTATTTTTCTTTGGCTTGCACATCAACCATTTGTGCAAGGGCACATTTCTCTGGATTATAAGCATCTAGTAGGTAGTATGATTAACTATGTTTTAAAATTGATATCACTCCAAAAAACCTAGTCATTTATTTTACAATGTAATATACAAGAATACTATGCAATATTACACTAATTTTATTCCCATTTTGCAAATGAATAAACTAAGCTGTAGAGATTAAATGTGCTGTTGCATCTCAAACCAGTACTAAATAGAAGAGCAGGGGTTTCCAAATTATGCAGTCTGGCTTGCACTTGCATGCATCACCAGTGTATTCTTCTGCCCAATGCCTTAAGGTTGGGAGCAAACTCAGTCACAGACACACACTTTGTGCTCTTCCCGCCCTAATGCTGCCTTCACACAGACTAAGATGTGAAAGCTGTGCACTGCAGCTGTGTCATGATGCAGCCCTAAACACATGTGGAATCTGAGGGGGAGGGTTCAATTGAATTCAAATTGCATGATGAGTTTAAGGAAAGAGGTTGAAAGACTGAATTTCCATAGAAGGACATTAAAAATTTGGTCCCTGGGAATTTGTTGTTCAACCAATCCAGATGATCTACTACCACAAATTAAACAGCAAAGCTAAGTATTTAAGACACAGTCGTGAATCTACATGTCCATAGCTCAAATCCTGGCTCTGGTATTTATCACTTCAAATTTTTCTCATCCATTTCAATTCTCTGTCTGTTCCCTCAAATAGAACCATTGCTATAAAGATTAAACTAGTTAATATATATGAACATTTTAAAACATTGCTAGATTTGTGGAAAGCCTTTAGTCAAGTTCAGTAATTAGCTCCAGGCTCCCAGGTAAAAGAGAACAGCACTAAAATTTAGATTTTATTCACTCAAATTATTTATAATTCCTAGAGACCACCATTTATTTCTTAGATGTATTATAATTTACAGCATTTAGGTCTTATTGCATCATAAATGCTATGCAATAGTCTTTACTTTATGCTGAGCCAAGATTTAGACAGAGTGGAACTCCATAGAATGCAAGAGGAAAACGTTTTGTTTTTTGGTCATTCTTCTTAAACAAACCCATTTTAAGAGGCTAAATCTTTCCCTACTGTTGGATAAAATTAAAGGAATTTTTCATTACTTTTGTGGTTACTCAACACAACAATTCCTCAGTTACTTTCGGTCTCACAAAAGATTTATTTAATCAGTAATTAAATTATCCTGTGTAATGGTGAAACTAATTTTCATTTAAAGATTCTCCATTTCATTGACATGGGGCTACTTCAGACTGGACATCAGAGCGGGGAGGGAGAATTGGGAGACTTTATCTCTTTCCCTACCTCTCTCTTGTACTTTTCTCCCCTACTTTTAAGCATGGAATATGAGTTCCTGGGGAAACAGTGAGAGAAGAGGTTAAGAAGAAAGTTCAAAGGCTGGAAACATTTTTACTTCCCGGTTGTAGAATGATTTAATTTTTGCTATCTTGGGGCTTGGAGTCCAGCTGAAGTTAACTCTTAAGTAGGGTACATTTTAAGTTTCTTAACTAAAACATGACTGCTTGCAGCAGTTCTCAACCTGTGGGTCTCGACTTCTTTGGGGGTCGAAAGACCCTTTCACAGGGGTCGCCTAAATACATCCTGCATATCAGATATTTACATTACGATTCATAACAGTAGCAAAATTACAGTTATGAAGTAGCAGCGAAAATACTTATATGGTTGGGGGTCACCACAACATGAGGAACTGTATTTGTTATGCCCAGATCTCAAGATCCCCAAAGACCACACCAGGTGCCAGCCAGTTCGATGCAAAAGCAGAAGGTCCTTTATTGAGCTAGCTAACCCGACTCCCTCCTCCGGCCGACGCAGCGACTGGAAGCAGAGTGAGACCGCCTGAGAAAAACAGGGTTTTAATAGGGGGGTGGAGTGAGGGGAGTGGACTGACTGTGGGCCCTGCCGATTGGCCAGGCGCAAGTCGAGTCTTGTTACACAGGATGTGGTCATCTCTATGGCGCGCACGTCCCTTGATTGTCATTGGTTAGTTTAAAATCCCGGGCGTGGCCTGGGCTTCCGGGAAGAAGGAGGTCTGAGCACATGGCTACTACCCCAACATGGAGGGCACAGCCCTCGCCCCTTCAGTATTAAAGGGTTGCGTCATTAGGAAGGTTGAGAACCACTGGCTTAGAGAATATTGACTTCCATTTTCTTGACAGAGGCGATGCATTTTTTCAGGCTGACTGCCAATGATACTCCTGGTTTCCTGGTATCTGGACACCCAGAGGTCCTGCCTTGTGACGCTTCCACACAGTTCTTTGAAGCAGCATATTTGGCATCACCTTGGCTCCTTCTTTGCATGGCCCATACCTAGTTCAAGAGGAGCAATCCAAAATTACACAAGTGTAACTAGCTGCCAATGAGGTCTTTTCTCTCTTCCCATTTTTCTTCTCAGAAGATAAGAAAACCTCAGGCTACGCATACATAAGCTGAACATTTCTTACTGTTCTCAATACCCAGGGGGATCTGTGAGCATAAGGAAAGATGCTCTATTGCCCACCAACCCCTCTGTCGGGATGGGAAGTAAAATGACAGGGAATCTTTCATTTTTCTTTCCAAATGTTTTCTTCTTTCCTCATTAATGTTAATCTTTTTATATCCTCAGAGAGAGGTAGGCTAAGGGTGGAAATAATACTTAAGTATAAATAGACAAAAATTTTGACCATTTCTTTCTTAATTCCCTCAAGGACACTTAGTATGTTAATATAGAATATGGGAATACTTGCCACACGTCTTCCCCCAACCCCAAACTTTTGAAGTCTTGTGGATTGAATGTTTGTGTAATTCCCTATTCTTATATTGAATCCCTAATCTCCAGTCTGACAGTATTTCAAGATTAAGTCTTTGGGAGGCAATTGGGTTAAATCTGGTCATAAAGTTAGAGCCCTCTTATTGAGGTTAGTGGCCTTATGTGAAGAAGAAGCTAGAAAGTGCTTTTTCTCACCCCCAGAATGTGCATAGGCACCAAGAAAAGGTCACATGAAGTCAGATTGTCCTCTAAAAACACAGTGTTTATATGTTTATTTTATCATCATTGCCATATGTAAAGCAATCACAAACTCTGAATAAATTATTAAAAACTCATACATTCTTTTTACATTAAAAGAAATTTGAAATGTCAAAATTGTTTTTCACTTTTTGGCTTAAGGTTAAATATAAGATAGTCATTAGAAAATATTCAAAATTTTTTATATTGCCATGTTTCTGAATTTGCTGATATACCAAAACAAATATAGCTACTTTATGTGTTTCATAAGTTAAAAAACAATGTTTCTTTTTATATGTATTCTTGTTTTGTATAATTTATTTTCTATAATGTTATCCTCATTAATAAAGTTAAATTTTTCTTTGCAATTGAGATAAATTTAACTTGTTAACATTAAATGCTTGTCCAGTTTATTATCAAAATAGATTGGATTTTACAGAAGAATTGAAAGAGATTCTCTCTGATGAACTTCTATGTTTCTCCAATGAAATATGAATGTGGGCACACTCCCTAGAGAACACAATTGGAGTTGTTGACATATAAAAAAAAGAAATTAACTTCATAACTTTATTAGATGTAGTAAATCTACATTAAATATTGAATCACCCAATAAATAGTCATAACCAAATAGAAGCCTTATCTACAAGAAGCATTTTTCAAAACCTGAAATATTTCATATTTCTTTGCATTCTTGGTAATTATTTTCTAATTAGGTTTTATGGATTTCACTTTTATGTTAATGGAGCAGTTTTCTCTTAAGGCCTACATGAATAATATATGATTCGAATCTGGAAGTATGTAAACACAAGCAGAATTTTGGTACAGCAAAATCTTAGGAGCAAAAATTAATTATTTAAGAAGACTGAAAAACATCTTTTTTTCCTGTCTATGGTTTTGTATATTATCTTGTAGAAGTTACATTTAACAATAAGAAGATATTATGTTTGTAAAATAATAACAATCAATGTCTTGAAAACTTTTTGAAAATCAATCACAAATAGTGCATATTTAAGTTTTCATCCCCCAAGTTTCATTATTAATTCTGAAAATTAAAACTATAATACAACAGTTGAAGATAGTAAAAAATGTAAAAACATGCTAAACACATGACCTGCATAACATGAAAGACCCATGCTAAGTTAGAATGATTGACAAGCATTATCTGAAGAAAAGAACATTGGAGTTTGAACTTGGGCCAAAAAAATACTAAACTTACTGGTTATTTATTTATTTATTTATGTAACTTTTTCTACAAAGGTTGAAGGTGATGTGTCTTAAGTCAAAGATTAAAATATATGAATAAGTGGTTCCTTGTTTCTCTCATATGTACACTATGTTTTTAGAAATTATGATCAATTCTAGGATATATTTAAAGGATAATGGACATTTTGCCAGAAAGGGTAACAAAATGTCTTTGTAATTCTGAAAACCATAATTTCAAAGGTGAAGCCTCATGTTCAGGCCTCAGGCTAGTTTCCTTTGAGTTGAAGAAGAGCCCCAAGAGAAAGGGCATTCCAACCAGGAGGAGAGCAAGAGCAGCCCTAGGAACACAGGGAGCTGTCAAGATTAGCTTCCATCTGTGACAGGAATGTTTATAAAACCATGATTAATTGCTTAGTGAAATCTATGCGTGTGACTATATAATATACCTTATTTTCCTTGTTTCAATGATGAAAAATCTAAATATCTCCTTTTTATATTGAAACAGAAGAAAACTGTGCTCCATATATATAAATATCTGTCATTTACCAAAAAAAAGTCTTGATGACAAAAATATTGCTGCTTCAAAATACTGTATTGGTATAGTTTCCTTTTTAATTAATAGAATACAGGGGTGTGGTTTCCCTTTTGTTGGAAAGTTCAAAGATAGAATATTGAAGCCATAAGCAACTATCATCCACAGTGTTAACAACTAAAGGGAAGAAGTTTACCAACAATTAGGAGCATGAAGGAAAGGTCCTATGGTCTGTCTTTGACTCAGACTACTGAGGAGATGCAGCTGGCTCATGCTGAGGTCTCTGTGAAGGAGCTTAAGAGCCGATGCTTCAGGGGCAACATGCTTAAATGAACACCAGAAAACCTGGTGTCTGGAGAAATGCTAACAAAGAAACAGAAAAAAATAAGGTCTCATATTTCCTCTTCTTGCCTACCACTTGCCCCAAATAATTTGTATGACAACAAAGTAGTCTTTTCATAGGTACTCAGACCCCAGTCCCAACATCACAGAGCAGAGCATGAAAGGGGGAATTTTTAGCTGAGAGGAAATAGGTAACTAACCAGCCCAATCCCACTTTCTAGATTAAAAAATATTATGGGTTGAGCGTTAACATAATTAGCTTTAAGTATGTTAAAAAATAATTTGTTTGCCCCATAAAAATTTGCAAATAATGCAAAAATATTTTAGTCTAGAAACTTATTTTATATTAATTATCTATAGTATATATAAATATGTACATATAAAATTATGTATATGCATTTCCAATGTAGGAAAATGCATTTTATGAGTAAACAAAAATACAAACACAACATGGTTATCCGGAAATAGACCTGTCTGTTGTAGTTTTACAACCATGCATTCCGTTCCTCACAGCAGCAGGAGCATTAGTTTGAAGTTAAGGAAACTCATTAACTTCTCTGACAATCAATTGGTTCATCTAAAAAAAAAAACTATTGGGAAAGTGTATTATAAAATTTGGTACAATTAATCTAAAAGACCTAATATATTCCTGAAGCATAATAATCTATAATAATAAAAGCATAATATACAAATCGACCAAACAGCCGTCCAGATGACCTTCCAGAGAAAGCCGGGGCTGCAACCTGCAGGATGGAGGCAGCCACTGCGGCTGCAAAGGATCAAGGCAGCCGCCAGAGCTGCGAAGGAGGGATTGAGGCAGCCACCAAGGCTGCGAAGGCCTACTCTTGCACGGATTTTGTGCATCGGGCCTCTGATAAGTATATACTAAAACACAGTTACAAGAGTGATGTTGGCAGTGATTTTAAGATTATGTTGATTTAATTCTAAATCCATAAAATCTGTAAGCCAACAAAGCAATATTACAATCAAATTATTTATCCTGCAACCACAATATTGACAAATTATAAAAGTCTTAATATGTAATCTTTATAATACATAAAATGACTGGATGAATGGCATTTCAAAACATTTTATGCCATAGAGACACTATAAAATTATAATATGCGTGTTGTTCATGTAAGTTTTTATGTATAACTTGCAGAAACCCACTTACTGCTGATTTATATCTCCAGACTAGTATTTTATAAATTGTTCAATCTCTATTATATTATTTATAATTTAATTACATAATCCTGACAAACAAATTTTACTAATCCAAAATGGTTATGCAACTCAGTTTCATAAAAATATAATGATTGTTAGTTCATCCAATATGTTCTACTGATATTCTAACACCCTTTAATAAAATTTAAAGTGCATTTATTAAAATTTAAATATGGACTTGGTGGTCCATTCACATACTATTTGAACATATTATATTATTTATAATTTAATTAAATAATTGTAAACAAGCCTTTACTTGGCATCATTTAGGGTAGTCCCTATGTGTCTGATGCTGTGCTGGAGGTATACACTTCAAAATATACATCAGTACATAAAAAAGTACAACATATATTGAAAATAAATGCCAGTTTCCCTAAAATATGAAATATTCTATAACACAAGGGTATTTCATAGGGGGAAAAGTACATATCTGTCCATTTAACTCATGAAAGATTTCACAATGAAGAAGGAGGTGAGACAATTTTAAAACTAAATAGGCGTTCACTAAGAACATGAGAATGGGTATAATAAAAATAGTTTATTGTGGGAGTAGATTACAGATACTAAAATTCTGATGGAGTAGAGAAAAAAATTATAAAGATTTTAGTATAGTATAAATCTATGTATATGTTCATATGAAATATTACATGAGAGGCTGAAAAGAAGTGAGGGTGGATGGTAACAATGGAAGATATGTTGCACAATTTAAAGATATTCAAGGTTTCTTTTCATTATTAAAAAATACATTTTTTATTTTTCCTTTTGATTGACATTCAAGTTTGCTTTTAACTATATTGTTGTATTTCTATGTTTTAGCACCATATTCATTGCTACAATCAACAGACATATATTTATTTTATTTTTTATTATATATATATTTTTTTATTTCAGAAAGGAAGGGAGAGGGAGAGATAGAAACATCAGTGATGAGAGAGAATCATTGATAGGCCACCTCCTGCACAACCCCTAATGGGTATTGGGCCCGCAACCTGAGCATTTGCCCCGACTGGGAATTGAACTGTGCTGTCCTGGTTTTTAGGTTAATGCTCAACTGAGCCACACTAGCCGGACAACAGACATATATTTATAAGCTTGCATTAATCATTACATAGTTTTAAAAATAAATTTCAGATACAGGTATTGCACACCATGGAATTTCCTGTTGGTATGTTAATTTTTATTCTTTTTAACATGTATTTGTTTATCAATTACAGGTTACGTTCAATAATGGTCTGCGTTAGTTTCAGATGTGCAGAAAAGTGGTTGGAAAATCATGTACTTTACAGAGTTGTTCCCCCACTGCTTCAAGTTATCAGGATATTATTGACTGTATTCCCTATGCTATAATCTACATCTCTATGACTATTTTGTAACTACCAAGTTTATCAATCTGTTTATCTCTGGGACACAGAAAAAGTAGTACTGAGAGCAAAATTCATAGCATTACTGGCCTACCTCAAGAAACAAGAAACATCTTAAATAAGCAATCTAACCTTATTCCTAAAGGAACTAAAAAAAGAAAAACAAAGCCAAAAGTGAGTAGAAAAGAGAAAATAATAAATATCATAGAGAAAACAAATGAAAGAGAGTTTAAAAACACAATACAAAAGATCAATGCAACCAAGAGCTGGTTCTTTGAAAAGAGAAACAAAATCCATAAACCTTTAACCAGACTCATCAAGAAAAAAAGAGAGAGGACCCAAATAAAATCAGAAAGGAAAAAGGAGAAGTAAAAACTGACAGCACAGAAATATGAAGGACTGTAAGAAAATATTATGAACAACTATATGCCAACAAATTGGACAATCTGGAAGAAATAAATAAAGTCCTAGAAACATATAATCTTCCAAAACTGAATAAAGAAGAAATAGAAAATCTGAACTGACCAATAACAACTATTGAAATCAAAGCAGTAATCAAGACTCCCCATAAACAAAATTCCTGGAATGGATGGATTCACAGGTAAATTTTACCAAACATTCAAAGAAGAACTAACACCTATCCTTCTCAAACTATTCCAAAAATTCAAGAAGAGGGAAGACTCCCAAACTCATTTTATGAGGCCAGCACTATCCTAATTCGAAGACTAGATAAAGATACTACAAAGAAAGAAAAGTACAAGCTAATATCCTTCATGAATATAGTTGCTAAAATTCTCAGCAAAATATTACCAAATCAAATCCAGCAATACATTACAAAGATCATATCATGATCAAGTTAAATTCATTCTGTAAATGCAACATTGACATAATATCTCAAATCCATTAATGTGATACACCACATAAACAAAATGAAGGCTAAAAATCATATGATCATATCAATAGATACAGAAAAGCATTTGACAAAATACAACACCCATTTATGATAAAAACTCTCAGCAAAGTGGGAATAGAGGGAACATACCTCAACATAATAAAGGCCATATATGACAAACCCACAGTCAACATCTTACTTAAAAGGAAAAAAATAAAAGTTCTTCTCTTAAGATCAGGAACAAGACAGGAATATCCACTTTCACCAGTCATCCAACATAGTATTGGAAGTTCTAGCCATAGAAATCAGACAAGAAAAAGAAATAAAAGGCATCCAAATTGGAAAGGAAGAAGTAAACTGTCATTATTTACAAATGACATGATACTATACAGAAGGAACCCTAAATATCCCACCCAAAAAATTACTAGAATTGATAAATGAATTCAGTAAAGTAGCAAGAAAAAAATTAATATTCTGAAATTGGTTTCATTTTTATATACCAACTAGAGGCCTGATGCACAAAATTCATGCAAGAGTAGGCCTTCCTTCCCCCAGCTGCTGGCCTCGGCTTCCCTCTGGCAAGTGGGGCCCGGGCTTCCCTCTGGCCACTGGTAGGCACTGGGGAACCGGGCTTCCCTCGCAACCCTGGCTTCGTCCAGAAGGGCATCCGGAAGGATGTCCGGTCTAATTAGCATATTATGCTTTTATTATTATAGATAATGAACTGTCAAAAATAAGAACTAAGAAGTCAATCCCATTTATAATTGAATAAAAATAAAATAAAATAAAGTACTTAGGAATAAATTTAACCAAGGAGGTAAAAGACCTATACTTGGAAAATCATAACATACTGAAGAAAGAAACTGAAGAAGATACAAATAAGTAGAAGCATATACTGTGTTCATGGATAGGAAGAATTAACATCATTAAATGTCCATACTACTCAAAGCAATCTATAGATTCAACACAATTCCTATCAAAATAACGATGGTGTATTTCATAAAATTAGAACAACTAATCTTGGTGATATTTTTAATTTATCCTGACAAAATGTTACCAAGGTAAGGCAAGTGATATCATTTCAATTACTAAAACTGACACTAAATTATGTCATTAAAGTCAATGACAAAGTTCAGCAACCCAATGAAGTAGGACTACCTACGTAACCCATACGTTCGAGGACTAAAAGTTTTGGTTACCCCATTACTCAAAGAACAATGACCAGTTGAAGTAAAAAGAGAATCTTTAAAGGGTAGTGAAAGAAGATACTTACAAATGCAAGTTACAGCCATGTAACCATTGGCAGAATGAGGACTATAACTGTAAGAGTATTTCTTCCTTGTAAACACGAATATATGCATTGTGAATATGTTTGTGTGCATAGAACACATATTTTTCTTCCTTATCTTATACCTTTATAATTTAACAAAAGATGTATTAATGATAGTTAAATAAAATTGCAGTATTTAAGTTATAGGATATCAAGGAGAAGAGTGAACAAAACCCAGGACTTTAAATCCTCTCGGAAAAAATATTAGCATGTTTTCAGTTGTATCAGAGTTGTTGTATCATGTTAGGTTAGGTGTAACTTATAATTGTCTTTCTTTGAGGATTAAGTATGACTTAAGAAAATGTGTATGGTGCCAAATTGTCAAGCATGGACAGTGATGTACCAACTTGATGAGGCTTTAGTACCTAGTTCTGTTATGAAACACTAATCTAGGTATTGCTTTGAAGGAAATAGGTAGATGTAGTCGATATCTATAATCAGTCACCTTTATGTGAAGGAGATTATCCTCTTTAATTTTGGTGGGCCTCAGTCAATCAGTGGAAGACGTTAAGCAAAACCACATTTTCCCTGAGGAAGAAAAAATTCTACCTTAATATTGCACCATCAACTCCTGCCCTATAGTTTCCAGCCTGCCGATGTTGGGCTTGCCAGTCCTCACAATTATGTAAGCCACTTCCTTGAAATAGATACCCAACGGGAATCTTTTCACAGAACTAATTTACATGATCATACTCATACAGACTGTGCGTATTTCCTTATTTGAGAGACATTTTCTTATAGAAACACAATTCAACCATCAGAATCAGGAAACTGACAAATTACTGTCATGTACATCTCAGAACATTTTCAAGATTCAAAAATTGTTCTTGATGGCAATAATAACTTGTATAGCAAAAGTTTCCAATTTAGAATATCCTGTAGTGTTTAGTTGTCATGTCTCTTTAGTCAGTGCTCTTCAATCTAAAAGTTTGCCAGGCTTTCTTTTACTTTTTATGAACTTAACCAATTTTGAAAACTACGGGACAATTACACTGTATAATGCCCATTAAGTTGGGTTTGTATGATGTTTCCTCATGCATATTTGGCAATTGTGTGACTGAAGTGCTGGTGTGTTCTCATTGCCTCTTAGCAGGTGACACAACATTTTGTTTGCCCTATTATTGATAAAGTTAACTGATCACTTGATTTGGGTAGTACCCACTAGGCTTCTTTGACACAGTGTTACTCTCTTTTCCTTTGGAACTAATTAGAAATATGATGTTGAAATACTTTGAAACTATGTAAACATCCTGTTCAATTGGCTGCTTCCTTCCGGAGCCCCATCATGGGATCAAACGAACTGAAACCTGGGCATGTGCCCCTGACTGGGAATTGGACCTGCCACCTTCTATTACACTGGACAATGCTCCAACCAACTGAGCCATGCCAGCCAGGGCCCATATCAATATTTCAATATGTTCATTTTTTTCTATCAATATATATTTATGGTTTCTTATTTTATTAAATTTGTTATAATCCATCAAGCTAGCTTCTGTGTTTTTCACATATCCCTAGTCACTCTTTGACTTCTGCCTTACTTTATGGCAAAAATTACACTTTTAAAATTTAAATATTTAGGTTTATTCTGTACTTTCCCTGACCCGAGCCTGGAATGGAACTTTTTTTTTCTAAAGATTCTTGATTTCTTTTAGTGGAAATTAATATTGAGAAATCAAATTCTAGAATATCTGTGAGAAATAAATATTTATTGTTTAAGCCATATCATTCTGTTATGGCAACCCAAATTGATGAATACACTACCTTTGAATCTATATTCATACTTCTCACAGTCAGCTACTGCCCCTAATTTTGAAATCACCTTTAAAAATAATCTATGTTGTCCTATACCTATCCCCAGGTATGTGATTAGAGTCCATAAACTGAGAAATCGATGACATTGGCATGTGATTGACTAGACCTCAATGCTAATACTCTAGTTTAGGAAGGTAGGGGTTGGACCAAAGGGCTGAATGTAATGGAGAAACATCGGTCAATGTGCAAGGTCAGTAGGAATGTTATAGGTGGCTACTTACCATCTGCATGTGTACCTCAGCGAGGCTCTAAGACTCTACCTTTACTCAGAACACATATTTTATGGTAGAGAGGCAAAAGATGAGGAGAAGCATACCTTTGTTTTTTTAAAAAAAAATTATTGATTTTTTTTAGAAAGAGAGGTAGTGAGAGGGAGAGAGAAACATCTATGCGAGAGCAGAACATCAATCGACTGCTTCCTGCATGGCCCCTAGAAGGGATTGAGCCTGCAACCTAGGCATGTGCCCTGGCTGGGAATGGAACCAGCAACCTTTAGGTGCAAGGGATGGTGCCCAACCAACTGAGCCACACAGGCAGGCCAGGGCAGAAACATACCTTTGAATTCCAGCCTTTTAATAAACCTGAGAGTGAGCCTAATGACCAAAGTGGAAATTAGAGACAGGTGGTCTACCAACATCAGAAACTTCCAATGAATTTAAAGGGACTGAGAAGAAGATAGTCTCTTTGAAATTTTCTGATACTGTCAACTTCTGTCTTCATGCAGCATTCTGAATCCAAAGTCCAGACATACTTATTTTAATTCCACCCCTGTGAGCCTTTAGAAGGTGGCTGAAGAAAATCAATGAATATCCCAAACTAATTAAGCTGTCAGTGTAATGACTGCAGACCCATTTACTACCTCTGACAGGCTCTGTGCTAAGCAATTAGTCCTCATCATTTCCCTTAGTGCTAATGGTATGGGTTTTAACTAAGACCAAAATCTAAATTACATTTAAATGTGTGATGTTTATCTTAAATTTTATGAAAGTATTTAAAATTTTAAGTAAAATATTACATTATAATATATATAATTTTCAGAGAGAAGGGAACAACGACTTATTCCATCAACAGTGAAGAAAACCTTAGGGCTGATGTAATTAAAAAAAATAACATTGCTTTCCACTACCTGCCAGTCATAGACATCCCTTCCCTGTTTCCCTGCACCTCTCCCTCCCCAGGCTGGTGCTTTCTGAGATTCCTTGTCAACACACCCTCTTGCATGTGCCATTGTTTACCTATTCTTATGTGCACTACAGAAGTTTCCAGGCACTCTCTTCCAGGCATAAGGAAGCCACAGTCTGCTGTTTTCATGGCCTTCTGAAAAAGTAAGCTGGTGAACTTCTGTACTCCTCTTCCTTCACTTTGGAGAAGAGAAAGCAAAACTACCTTCCTGAACACACTCTGTTTTTCTCTCTTTTTTTCCTCAGTCTCTTTCTTTCCCTCTCTCTGAGGAAGGGGTGCAAAATCACCCACGCTACCTTCTGGCTAACTCTCAGATTTCTTTTCAAGAGTCAATTATTTTCAAATGGAAAAGGATAAATTTCTGTGCTTTTACATTTGAAAACCTTTTGAGAAATCTTGCAGAACTGAACTTAGTAGAGTTGGACATGAAATAACTGATAGTACCCAGCCTGTTAACTCAAAACATTCAATTTACATAAAATGTCACAGATTTGTTTCATGAAATATGTGATGATATTTTTAAAGATGTATTATAATTACATATTCCCTGGGGAAATAGAAGCCCTCTATTTAAATATAGCAGTGCCATCCCATACACTGAAAATGCCCTGTCATAGCAGGTTTCAATTATATTTTTGTGACAGAAGAAAAATAAGCAATAAACAAAAACCTGGTAAGGTCACACACCTGTAATACTGTTTTCAGTTTGAGACACTTTGGTGTCATAAAGATGCTGACAAACAGAAAAGGCTTTGAAGAAAACTCAAGAAGTATGATTAAAGAGCTATGAAGTGAGACTTACAATGAGAGATTAAAAGGATGAAATACGTATACCCTAACTCAATTGTGACAAAGTAGAATGAGTCAAGTTATCTGTTTTGAAATATCCTGAAGTTATAAATGACAAAGAGGTTGTAGTGCTATTTTGTGCTACGTACACACACACACACACACACACACACAGAGTATTTTCTGGAATAATTGCCCTAAAAGTATCAAAAGTAAGTAAGTTTTTTTATTATTTATTCAAATACACATATTTTTAATTACAGTTTTAGGTATTAATCTAAAATTCTAAGGCAAGAAATAACTCTACATGCTGTCAGTATATCTACAGTAGTTTATTTTATTGTGATTCAACTTAGTGTGTTGAACAGAGTAAAAGGTGTTCTGTTCAGTGATTTCATACCTACTATGAACTAACAATAGTATCTTAACCTCTCACAATTTTATTTCTTCATCAGTAAGGATATTGCATTTTGTGAGAGTTAAAAAATATTAATACTTTTCTTCCCGCCTTCTAAATTCTTCCAGCTGGGCCAATAACCAAATTAACAGAGATTAACAGGGGAAAATCAAATTTTAATACATACACTTGGGGAATTCACAGATATAATAAATTCATGGGAAGTCCCAAGACAATGAGACAATACTGGGTATACGAGACATTTTTGGACAAAGGGGAGAGGGGGGGATGGGGTATTAGATTTCAGAAGTGAGAATGGGTGATTTATACATGGAATTGAGGAAGAATGGATAATCCTTGATGGTGATGCAGAAACAATAAAACACAGGTGTATCTAGCTAACAGGCACCTGCCTGAAGCTCTTGTTTACCATACTTAATTCAAATCGGGCTAAAGTGAACATGCAAAGATATCCTTCCTGAAGCAGGTTTCTTGGTCTGAATCTTCTGGGTAGGAATGGGGAGGGTCAAAGGTTCTTTCTGAGTCTTCTTCTTAGTAAACAGCTTAAAATTAAATCCCAAAAACCAGCTTCAGGATGACAGAAATTTGATCCCTTCAAACTGGATGTCTTAAAAATTTTCTGGAATAATATTCCAAATTTTATCAAAACAAAATTTAAACAATTAACTTTTGGTGATAGTTCTTCCAAGTAAAAACAATAGCATGAGTAGACAACATACTTTTAAGTGATTTTTAAAAACTTTGCTAATAAAATATAATGATCTGGAATGCAACAAGAAGAGAGATTAAATATAGTAGCCTTCTCTCTCTTTTCCAATTGCTTTAAAAAATTCCATAAATAAATTAAGAAATCTATTTTAGGTGAAATGGAATTGAAGCTTGTGAATAAGTTATCTAGAGATGAGTACAGGAGGATTTTTCATGACCTGAGAAATGAGTGTGGAAAAAACATACATTTGTGTGGTGACAGGTTAATTTCCGTAGGTGTACTGAATCCCTTTGATGACGTGTTGGTGAGAATAGTACTTGCCTATTGGCATTAGGAGAACATTTGAGGGCTAACTTACAAAACCCTTACATTGGAAGGAGATTTTAATTTCAAGTGAACTTACCCTTTGTATATTGGCAATATTTACTTTCCCTGCACTTGTTTTGGGGAAGTAGATAAGAAGCAAAATAATTATAATTTCAAAAATAATTAGAAGTTTTAAGTTATTTATTTTATGAATGACCAATGGTACTGTTTGCAACATAATTGAAAAACTCCCTGTCATAGGTAGCTTATGTTTTGTTAGTTGAGGGAGGAAAAACAAACCAGTAACTGATATAGTAAATATGAAGTATATATGTGCTACTAATAAAATAATATATAGAAATAATTTATTGGTTGTACAAGACATTTTTGGACAAAGGAGAAAGAAAAAAATGAAGTATTCGATTTCAGAAGTGAGAAAGGGTGACTTGTACAGAGAGTGCCTTGGTAGATTAGATGGTCAGAATAATTCCTCTTTAAGACTGTGACATTGGTAATCCGAATCCTTTAATATAGTTAAGGAGGCAACCAGGAAATTATGTTAAAATATGAGAGAAGACTATTTCAAGCTAAAATGACTCTGTGAAACTAAAAATGATAGAACATCATGTTTAAAACTTTAAATATAAGCAATGAAAAAAATAATTATTTCTTAAAAATGAATTAAGGCTATGGATATAAAAAAGATGAAATATCCCACAACAAAGCAAGAATATATTCTAGCAGAATCCAAAATAAAATGAAACACATTTGAAGGAAAGATCTTAGATATCTTCTGTGCAAGTAGGAATTTAAAGTGAGAAAACAAACAGATGTTAGACTAATAGATCTTTTTAATAGAAGAAAATATATTTTAGCTAAATAAATATTTGAGTGTTATAATTGAAATAGTTCTCCAAATGCCTGGCATTTTATGTAGAAAAGGGTGAGTTATGTCACATATAGAAAATCTAATGCTTTCTCTGTATAAGATAGCTTACTTGTCTAGGAAAAACAGACTGATAATTATTGGCCTTTCATTTTCAACACCAGAAACTAAAAGACATTTGAACACCACTTACAGATAGTTGAGAGAAAATCGTGAGTTAAGAATCATATGCCCTATTTGGAGAAGAACAAAAAAGCCAAGTTCAGAGTTTAATGACTCAGATGGTAGTGTTACAGTAGGCAGTTAGTTACATATTAACAAAAGAGAAGGGAGTCAACATCTAATTAAGCTGAATTAACTAGAAAGCTACATCATACACACCCCAGGGACAGCTGAATCCTCTGTCAAAGGGTTGCCAGTCCCCAAAAGGGCAAAAAAGACCAGCTTTCCAATCTCCCTCGGGTGCAGGGAAGAGGGAAGGATAACCAGCAAGGGGGAAATTCCTCTGCTGGGCACATGCACAGTAGAAGCCAGATGACTAAGCAAAACTATGAATTATGCATAGGAGGGGCCAAATGGCTACATAAAGGGCAGACTATAACCTGGGGAAATCTGGAAAAAGAATCAGATAACATAAGGGCACAAGACCCTAAAAGATCCAGGAAAGGCGTAAGATAGGTGAGGGCCCAGCACAAACCCACAAAGCATTCGGAAGAAGATGGGTTCGTTTGAAAGAAAGCCTGCTCTCAAAGCCTAAGGAAATAAAATCAAAGCTTAACAATGACCTGAGGTATTTGCGCTCTCTCTCCATAGCACCTGTGTGGGCTTGGGTATGGCAGCCACACCGCCAAAGCCTGCTAAGAGTGGGCAGGAAGGGCACAGAGACTGAGCTAGATTACTGAAGATTCGGATGCCACGCTGAGGACAAGTGCGGACCTGCGGACACAGAGCTGTACTTCTTCGGCATCAAATGGAGCTGAGCCACTGGTAGTGGATGAAGCAGTGTGGCAGCCTCTTCAGGGGCATCAGTGTCCAACACACCCTTCCATTAAATCCCGCCACTATGTGTGTATCCTTGAATGCCTTTCCTACGATACCTGGAAGGAGCCCATTTCAGACCGGTCCGGCAGACCCACGTTGGTCCCGGTCCATGTCCAAACAAAACCTCAAGGCAGGAGAAGACATAGGGAAGATTAAATTAATTAACAAGGAATCTTTATAATTCTTATAGTTACAACTAAATGTATGCTGAGAAGACAATTATGAGTATTGATATTTACTATTGATATTAATTTCAGATTCTTGGAAGAGAAAGAATAAAAAAGCTATTGTAAACATTTTAAAAACAAAAAAAAGTTTGATAGCCTGGCGTTAGTATTTCTAATTTATTTTTGCAGGACTTAATAGTTCATTGAAGAGGAAAAGTACAGGTTGGGGTGATGGTTGTGAAAAGTCAAAATATATTGATGCTTCTAAGGTATGTATAAATTGAGGCCATTTTATATAATATTAAAGGTAATTTCTTTTGATTCATAGTTGTAAGTTCCATAAACAAGTTATGGTGAATCTGTTTATTTGATTATTAAAAATGTAATATGTTATATTTATAAACAATATATAGTTATGTTTTTGTTCCAGGAATATTTTTAATTATATATCCTTTCCTCTTCATCATTGTTTTATAGATTTTTATTTTTCTGATCCACTGGTGTTCATTTTTATATAAGCATCCTTTGTTTTATTTATCTTTTAAGTAGACTTATTCAATATAAAATTCTGAAATCAAATTTATTAATCAAATTTATTAATTTGATTTCATTCATTTTACTTTGTGGAAATAGTTACATAAATATTAACATATAATATATTATGACATGTAATATCATATTAATAAAGCTCTTTAAAAACATAATATAATCTTAAAGATTACCAAATGGTTAATTTCTGCCTCTAAGTAGAGAACTTGTGCTTATGAAAATCAATTCTGACAAGTTGGAAAATAACTTATTTCTACCAAGTAACTAGAATGTGAACAATTTGAAAGAACTGAGCAGCATTGAATTTAAATAAGATAAACTCCTCTCTTGTGCATTTATATCTCTCTTTGATTTGCTCTAACTCTGATAGAATTGGTAGTTCCTTCATTGCCACTTACATTTTTCAATTGACATGATTTGTCTAACATGTGGAGTCTAATGGTTAATAAAAAACATAAGTTGACTAGTAGTAAGTTGTAAGTAGAACATTAAAATAATTTGCTTTTGTAAAGTCATTTCTCAAAATAGAAAAGGAGAAGGAAATGTTGGAATTTATTGGAATTTATTTAATGACAGTATCTTTTGTTAGATAATTTTATATCACCAAGCAACAGAATCTTTGTGGTAAGCAAAGCCTGAAAAGTAAAGCTTTAATAATCAAAATATTTGAACTAATTCACGCAAGAAGTAATTTTGATAGAAAACACAGATTTATAATTAAAAATTTAATTTTTTTATGGATTCATAAAGTATACAGTACGCAAAGCCGTGGAGTTCATTATCTCTGCTCCTGGGCCATAATTGGTTCTTGGTAATGCTTATCAAATTGAAGAGATTGAAATCAAAGGGCAACAGATATTAGAATCTGATTCAATAAACCAAGTAAAATTAGGTGCCGGGAGCCGGTCCATCCTTGCTGTTTCAAGGGACCTGGCATATATGGCATACTGTTCTTAATATGTTTGCTCACCTTCTTGGCGCTATGTGTTTTAACCAAGGTCACCTCTCCGAGAAAGGTTGTTTCCCCAGGTAGGGATTTTTCCCTGAAGTTAGGGAGGGGATAAAACCCCTTAACTAAGTGCCAGGTGGGTAGTTAATCACTTTAACTACAAACAATCACACTTAAGCTACATAATCTTTACTCCCTGGAATGGAGATAAGAAATGCCCTAACCTTTGAAATAGAGATTGATAGGATTGGAATCAACTGGTATAAATACAGATGTAACAAGACAACAGGACACAGAACCTAGACACAGAACCTAGAGACAGAACATGGCAAAAGATCCTGGACAGAATCTGGCTACAGAACTTGGCTGGAGAACCTAGACAGAACATGGTGGGAGAACCTGGCTGGAGAACCTGGATAGAACCTGGCGACCGAACCTGGCTGGAGAACCTAGCGAGAGAACATGGCACCAGAACTTGGCTGGAGATCCTGGCTAGAGATCCTGGCTAGGCTGTTGATCAACTGAAGGCTGTCTCCGTGTCATTCCTTCTTCGCCGACTCCGTCCACACCTTTGGGGATCCCTGGACCTGCTGGGGCTGGGCCCCAGCAATTAGGCTTTTATTTTTTGTTGTTGTTGTTGTTGTTAATGCTCATGCAAAATTCAAATCTTGCGTGTATTATGGGACACCATATATATATATTTGAATGATTTCATTATTAGTTTAAGGTTTCAAAACATTTAACTAACTACATTAAGAGATCCATACTACAAAATAACAACAATAAATATTTTCTTCTCTTGTACATTTCAGTTAAAACAATCTCCTCTCCTGCCTATTCTAGTAATTGTCTCCATTGATGGGCATGCGGAGATAAAAGGTGGTTGCTTTTGGATTGTTGAAATATGAACACAAAGATTGTTCAGTGTTCACCTTTTTACCACTAAAGTAGTAATTTTGAACAACTTTCATATTCTGAAAAAGTTCCCTTTATTAAGAGAGAATAATTATATTTGAATTCTCTTAGATCCTGTATACCCAGAGGAGAGGCAATTGTACCATAGAGTGTAAATTCTACACTGAAGTAGAGAGTCATTAAAATAAAAATGATACAGAATGCCTATTATTTCAGAATTGCAGAATTGTGGGAAGAAAAAAAGAGGCAGAGGACCTGATTAGCAGCCTGCCTGGAATCCTGGACATGGACTAAGCATAAAAGTGAGAGGCTCAAGAGATAAGGTGAGGAGAACACTGAGGATCATCAACTGCACATGGAGGCCGAAAGGCTTACCCAAGTAAGTCCTTCTGAGATAACTTTGATTCTCTGGTGGCTTGAAAAGTATCCAGAGAGACAACACTTTCTCCACAGAATGAAAAAAAATACTGTTTAAGGCGCTACAATATAAGAGGAATATGGGTAAATTGCAGTAAAATCTGAAGTATTCTGTGACTGGGAACTCTAGAGCAAGACCCTCAAATTAAGAGACGATACTGGAATGTACCCCAGCACTAGGAACATTCACAGGGCTAAATGCAACATGAAAATGTGGTTTCCTCTTATTCATTTTTTAAAATAATTTTAAGAAAGTGGCTGCAGAAAATTAAAACAAGAGTAAGACTCTTCTGAGTATGAGCCCTGTGTGACTACACACACCCATGAAACTAGCTCAGCATATACACAGAACCAGTAAGAACCCAGGTGGGACCAAGTTAGTACATCAGATAGAGATCCTCTCTACTGAAAATCGTGCAGTAAGCAACAATGCAGAGAACGAATATCCCAGTGGAAGCTAGAGGACCTGAAGAATACAGACCTTGCATATATATTTTAGGGTCTTTTTCTGCTATAATATGATATAGTGTAAGCTCCCTCCCAAAATTCCAGATACGATGTTAGAATAGAAGAAATCAGAAGGAGGCAGAAATTCTGAAAAACATAGATATTTATCCTAAAGAAAGTGATTTACCTTAGTTCCTCACCATATGTTGAATGGGTGTTTTTAAAGAAAAACAAATAAATTATATAACAAAAGTAACTAAAATTATTTGTTTACTTCTGAGGGTTATTTGTGAAACTTCAACCAAATTAAGTCTTGTTTTATCAACTACTAGATGCCCGATGCACGAAGATTAGTGCAAGAATAGGCCTTCCTTCCCCTGCCTGCCAGCACTGCCTTTGCTCCACCCAGAGCTGCCTTCCGCCTTCACACACTGCCAAGAGGCCTGGAGCAGCCGGGGCGGAGCAGAACACCTGCATCATCACCATGGCGATGATGCAAGTGTCCTGGCCTGGCCGCCGCCATCTTTGTCACATCAATTTGCATATTCCCTCCTTATTGGCTGTGGGTGCCACCATCTTTGTCATGAAGTGATGGTTGAAAGGGCCGGCGGGGCACGTGGCCCCGCAGGTGTCCAGCAGGGAGGACGACTGGCCAAAGGTCCCCCTCTCCGGCCGGCTCCCCATCCATTGAGGGACCTCCATTTTGGGCAGGACCATGTGCTCAGCAAGGGCTTCTTCCCGGAAGGAGCCTCTGCTAGCCACACCCAGGATTTCTCTGGACTAACCAATGGTAATCAAGGGAAGTGCACGCCATCACTATGACTACATCCTGTGTAATGGGACACCAACTCACACCTGGCCAATCGGTGGGGGGCACAGTCCCCTCTCCCGCCCCTACTCCAACCCTCTATAAAACTCCTGGTTCTATCGGGCCACTTCCTCTCTGCCACTTGCTGCTACGTCAGTAAGGAAGGTGGGGGAGCCAAGCCCGGGCTTGAAATAAAAGACTCTTTGCTTTTGCATCGGACTGGCTGGCTCCCTGATGGACTCTTGCGAATCTTGAAATCTGGGCATAACAATGGTCAATTTGCATATTCTGTCTTTATTAAATAGGATATGGAAATTTAAAACTTTAAACAAATTTTAAGTACTATTCACTTTATTCTAATTGAAATGACACCTTTATTTATGTAAAGTATATTAACTTTGTTTTTCATCTGAATTGCCTTGTTCAAAGAACTTTATCATATGTTGAAGAATGTTTACCTGTAATGACCTGTTGAGGTCATTACAGGTAAACATTTTTAATGATAAAATTAAGATACCTTAGGAAAAATATAATTAATCGTACAAAATTCTACATTATTATCTTATAAATTCTCATAAGCACTCACAAATTTAATTCAGATGTGTACAGAATGAATAAAAAATTATTGACTTAAGTGGTTTTTACCACTTTTGAGATATTAGATATACAGTTCATTTCAAAATAAAAATTTCAAAAATCCATGAAGAAAAATTTTAAATACATGAAATAATTGACAGGCACTGATATTTACAGCAGAAAATGCATAAAGTAAACAGAAAAACAACAACAGCACCCTGTTTCAAAGTAATTTTCCTTGCTTATTTTGAAAATATGTGCCAAGAGTGAGATATTTTTTCCTATCAGTTCATTTTCCTTCAGAAATGTTCAGATTGAAGAGTAATGGTAGAAAAAAGAATCAGTTAGCAAGTGAAGAAAGGTTAAATGAAGATTCTTTCCAAGAGCAGATTGATAGAAGTAGTTATAACATCAACTGGAGAAGAATTGTGTGAGCATTAGTGGTAGGTGGCCGTGATATGACAAGGATAAGGTGTCAACAAATGAAAAGTTATATGCTGAAATTTACTTTATATTTGACATTGTGATGTCCTCTTTGTCCCTACAGACAATTTCATGTCTCTTCACATATTCCTTTAGTCCTGAGACTATCATTTTTGACCATTTAGTCAGTGACATTTCCAGCCAAAGTACAAATTCCATTGTCAATGTAAAACTATATTGGTTTGTCTTTCTTTTTGCATTACTCTCTTAAAAAATTCCCGAAGATGACAATTTTGCTTACCAATCAGGAATATTTTTTGCTCTTAAAAATGTGTAGCATGTTAAATGCTTAAAAGGAAGCCCATAAAAGAGGACAGCACATTTGAAAATATCAGTTAACAATACAATTCCAATCTTCTCAATGAGAACTGCTTTATTTCCCAGGATTAAAACAAGCATGATTTTGATTTTAAAAGTAAGTTGGATTTTTCCATATAATAAATATCTCATTTGGGTTGCTTTAATATTTAATAATAGTAAGGTTATAACTAATAAAAGATTATAATTTTAATTATAAGCATAATAGTGAGAACTGGTGCAATATTAAAAGCTAAGGGACACTCCTGTACAGAAAAATATATAATTTAAAGGAATTGAAACTGCATTTATAGAAAAGTGTGTCAAGTGTATATAAATGGGTATTTAGCATCTAAATCTGTATATTTCTTACTATTGAAAGTTTTTGGAACTACTTTAAAAATTATATTAAAACTTCAATTTCCAAACATTAATTTTAACTCTTTATGATATTCAGATGCGATTATTGCTGTTTCGTAAAACCACTATTCTTCTTAGTAGATAAAAGAATTCTTAGAATTTTAATTCTGTCTTTGAAATGATAATTTGATTTGCTAAGAATCTTTCTTCTCACTCTCATAGCATGCTAATGATACATAATACCTTAACAGTATGATCAAAATGTTCATATGCATCACTTAACTTTAAATCCTATATAATAAAAGGCTAATATGCAAATTGATTGAATGGTGGAACGACCAGTCGCTATGACGCGCACTGAAAGCATGATTTTGATTTTAAAAGTAAGTTGGATTTTTCCATATAATAAATATCTCATTTGGGTTGCTTTAATATTTAATAATAGTAAGGTTATAACTAATAAAAGATTATAATTTTAATTATAAGCATAATAGTGAGAACTGGTGCAATATTAAAAGCTAAGGGACACTCCTGTACAGAAAAATATATAATTTAAAGGAATTGAAACTGCATTTATAGAAAAGTGTGTCAAGTGTATATAAATGGGTATTTAGCATCTAAATCTGTATATTTCTTACTATTGAAAGTTTTTGGAACTACTTTAAAAATTATATTAAAACTTCAATTTCCAAACATTAATTTTAACTCTTTATGATATTCAGATGCGATTATTGCTGTTTCGTAAAACCACTATTCTTCTTAGTAGATAAAAGAATTCTTAGAATTTTAATTCTGTCTTTGAAATGATAATTTGATTTGCTAAGAATCTTTCTTCTCACTCTCATAGCATGCTAATGATACATAATACCTTAACAGTATGATCAAAATGTTCATATGCATCACTTAACTTTAAATCCTATATAATAAAAGGCTAATATGCAAATTGATTGAATGGTGGAACGACCAGTCGCTATGACGCGCACTGACCACCAGGGGGCAAACACTCAATGCAGGAGCTGCCCCCTGGTGGTCAGTGCACTCCCACAGTGGAAGTGCCGCTCAGCCAGAAGCCGGGCTCAGTTGGTCATCCCCTGAGTGGTCCCTGACTGTGAGAGGGCATAGGCTGGACTGAGGGACCCCCCACTCCCCAGTGCACGAATATTGTGCACTGGGCCACTAGTATTAAATAAAATAATAAATGGGAAATGTAGTAACAGAAATAGGCAGCACAATTTGATTGGATTAATTTTAGATGCTAAAATATTACACTGCCTGAAGCTATCAAAATAATTTCTCTATGCGTATTTTCAGCTTCCCAAATAATTAAATTTCTATCTATGGCTTCATTCATTGATACATCCAGACAGCCATTTATCCATCCTTTTAGCATTCATCTCATGTTAAAGTAATTGGACTTGCATTAAAATTAATAAAGATAAAATTGCCAAGGCAACTTTTTATTTTCATTTTGAATCAGATGTGCACAGATAAATACCTGATTCCTACAAATAATTTGATGAAACAAATAATGGTACTAAATTATATAAAACAAAAGAATTTAAGTTCTAAAATATTTTAAGTTTGAAGAAAAAATAATAAATTCCCTCACATCAATTAAAATAAGAACCTTCAGTTTTTAGGCATCCTATAACTTTTTAAATTGATAATTCTTTTGAAAAATAAATCAGCCAAATCTTGGCACTTGATCATTTTTCGTTACTGCTATCCATCCATTAAAATGTCATGCCCCCAAACCTAATAATGTGTAAGAGTTTGCTAGCATAAATTATGGTCCCAGATGTTATTTAAATATATCCAAATATATCACACCAACTATATTTTCTGGCAACAGAAAATTTAGTTTCATGAGGAACTGAGGCAACTCTTAAAAAGATGACATTTGAAGGTAAGAAATAATAAGGGAAGTAAATTGCATTTGAGCCAAAAAGAGGCTAAGTTTAAAGGTGAATTCCTATGAGAAAAAAAGTCTGATTATGAAATTTAATGATATCAAGTCATATTATTATATGTGACCCTTGCTTTTTAAATATGACACTAATTTTCTTTTAAAAAGTAGGATTAGCAGCACCTCTTTTTATTTTATTTTTTATTGATTTCAGAGAGAGGAAGGGAGAGGGAGAGACAGAAACATCAAAGATGAGAGAGAATTATTGATCAGCTGCCTCCTGCACCCACTTTTCCCCCCACTGGGGATTGAGCCTGCAATCCAATTTGATTCCCATGTGCCCTGACTGGGAATCGAACCATGACCTCCTAGTTCATGGGTTGATGCTCAACTACGGAGCCACACCGGCTGGGCTCCAGCTTAAATTTTTCCCCATTTGTCTGTGTCTTCAATTTCTTTCAACATCACTTATAGTTTTCATTGTACAGATATTTCAGTTTATTGATTAAATTTATTTTTAAGTATTTTATTGTTTTTGATGCTACTGTGATTGGAACTGCTTTATTTTTCCCCCCAATGTTTCATCATTAGTGTAAAACAATGTCACTGATTTCTGTAAGAGATTTTACAGCCTATCATTTGACTGAAATTATTAATTCCAACAGATTTTTCTCTTTTTAAATATACTATTATTGTTGAAAGTATTACAGATGACCCCCATTTTTCCCCCATTTATTCCCTCCACCCTGCTTCCATTTTTGATGGATTCTTTGGGATATATAAGATCTTATCATCTGCAAATAGAAACAATTTTATTCTTTCTTCTTGATTTGAACACCTTTTATTTCTTTGTCTTGCCTAATTACTCTGGCTGGAACTTTCAGTACTATATTGGATAGAAGTGACGAGAATGGGCAACCTTAACTTGCTTCTGATATCAGAGAAACTCTTCCAATTTTTCTTTATTAAATATAATATTAGCTGTGGGTTTGTGATATTTTGCCTTTAGTATGTCAAGGTATGTTCCTTCTATGCCCAATCTGTTAAGGGCTTTGTGGGAACCATGCCAGAGTCGCTGGGAAACCAAAACAAATTAGAGCACAGAAGCTTTGTTGTTAGTACGCCAGAATGGCCAAGGCCACTCTGAACATAGGAATCTTAATGTTCAAGGCTAAGATGCCATAAACAGGTGCAAGGACACATGGTACACTGTGCCCTTCTGTAGCCAGCAATATGGTGTTACTATTGGCAGGAGGCCTCCTTTGTCTAAGTGGTATAATACATGTAATTAACCAGCCAGTGTGCTGAGAGAGAAGCTCAGAGGTGGTTACTATGTGAGGCTACAGAGACCAGCCAGTGTGCTGGGCAGAGAGTGTTCTGGAGAAGCTGAGGTAGGCCAGAGGTACTATGTAGGGCTGGAGAGGTTGGAGAAGGTGCTGAGGCAGAGAGCTCAGGTGCTGCTACTATGTGAGGCGGTGAGTCCAGGGGCAGCATGTCGATTCTCAGATCATAGCTGTGGGTACAGAGACTAATGCTACCTTGTGGGAAAGATGTACATATTAACCAGCGGTGTGCAGCTGCCTGACTGGGACACTGTTATGAGGGACTGTTCTGTCACTTCTACAATAAAGGCTTTCTTATATACCCACACTTCTTATGGCTTTTTTGTCTACCACCGGCATCTAAGAAGGTCCAACCCCAGAGAGACAGGCTTGCCCCAACAGTTGTACAATAGGCAGGGTTTGAGAAGGAACCTGCCCGGGTACTTGGCATAGTCGAGTAGAATTTAGAAGAATATATGAACTCAGAGCACCGGAGCTCTGGCAGGGCTCTAGCTGTCTCATAAAGGCTTCAGGAAAGTGTTTTGTCAAATGCTTTTTCTGCGTCTATTTGGAAGGTCGTGTGATTTTTACCTTTCATTTTATTGATGAATTACATATATTGATTTAGATATATCAAAATATCCTGCATCCCAGGGATAAATCCCACTTGGTCATGCTGAATAATCCTTTTTTAAAACATATTTTTATTGATTTCAGAGAGGAAGGGCTGGGGGAATAAAAACACCAATAATGAGAGAGAATCATTGATCGATCATCTGCCTCCTGCATGCCCCACACTACAACCCAGGCATGTGCTCTGACCAGAAATCTAACCGCAACCTCCAGTTTCATAGGTGCCTGCTCAACCACTGAGCAACACCAGCTAGGCTGTATAATCCTTTTAATTTGTTCTAGAATGCAGTTTGCTAATATTTTGCTGTGAATTTTTACATCTATTTTCATCAGAGATATTGGTACATAGTTTTCTTGTGGTACCCTAATCTGGTTTTGATATCAAGGTAATGTTGGCTTCAAAGAATGAGTTTGGAAGTGTTCCCACTTCCTCAATATTTCAGAAGAGTTTGAGGAATATTGGCAGTAATTCTTCTTTAAATGTTTGGTAGACTTCACCAGTGGAGCTGTCTGGCACTGGAGTTCCCTGTGCTAGGAGTTTTTAAACTACTGACTCAATTACTTCATGCATTATTAGTCTATTTAGATTTTCTATTGCTTGGTGATTCAATCTAGATACGTGTGTTTCTAGAAATGTTTCAATTTCTTCTAGGCTTGGCAATTTGTTAGCATATAATTATTCATAGTAGAGATGCTCCTTGACTTACAGTGGAGTTAAACCCATTGCAATTCATAAAACATCATAAGTTAAAAATGCATTTAATACACCTAACCTACTGAATATCATAGCTTAGCATAGCTGGTTTCTATTGAATGCCTATAGCTTTCAAACCATCGTAAAGTAAAAAAATCGTTAAGTCAAACTATCATAAATCAGGGACTGTCTATAGTCTAATAATTCTCTGTACTTCTTTAGCATCAGTTGTATTGTCCCCTTCTTTTTTTATGTTATTTACTTGAGTCGCCTTTTTTTTTTCTTAATTAGACTAAAGTCTAAATTTTATTGATCATTCCTATTATTTTTCTGGTCTCTATTTCACTTATGTCCACTCTAATTTTTGTTATTTTCTTCTTTCTGTTAACTTTGGGCTTAATTTGTTCCTTTTATTTTAGTTCCTTGGGTTTTAAAGTTAGATTCTTTATTTAGGATCTTCTTAATTTCTTAATATATGTGCTTGTTGCTATAAGCTTCTCATATTTCTTTTACTGTATCAGATGAAATTTGACATGTTGTATTTTAATTTTCATTTGTTTTGAGATAATTTTTTATTTTTATTTGATTTTTTCTTTGACCTCTTTTGATAAGAAATGTTGTTAGTTTCCACACCTTTGAAGATTTACTCACTTTCCTCTTATTACTGATTTCAAATTTTATGCCAATATGGTCAGAAAAATACTTGGCATAATTTCAATCTTCCTAAAGCTGCTAAGGTTAGTTTTGTGGTCTATCATATGATCTCTCCTGAAGAATATTCCATGTTCACTTGAAAAGAATGTGTATTCTACTCCTGCTGGATGAAATAGTCTATAAAAGTTAATTTGTTCTAAAGTGTGGTTCAATTCCAATATGTTCTTATTAATTTTACTGTCTGGATGTTCTATCCATTGGTGATAGTGGGATATTTAAGTCCCCTATTATTATTGTATTCTTGTCTATTTCTCTCTTAAGATCTATTAACTTTTGGTTAATATATTTCAGTTCCTGAATGTCAAGAATCATATATTTACAATTGTTATATTTTCTTGATATATTGACTCCTTTATCCTATCTAATAAAAGAGAAACATGGTAATTAGCCGTACAGCCACTACCCTTCCCATTGGCTAATCACTGAGATATGCAAATTAACTGCCAGCCAAGATGGTGGCCGGCAGCTAGGCAGCTGACACGAACAGGGAGGCTTGCTTGCTCCAGTGATGGAGGAAGCCAGGTTCCCCGCCTTCCTTGCCGGCCTCTCAGCTGCTCTCTAAGAAATATTGTAACAAATATAGAAGCTAAACAAAACTCCAGAAACCTGCTTTAGTCAGCCAGGCTTCAGCCAACAGGACTGCAACATTGTATCAAATACAGAAGGTAAACAAAGGCCAGAAATCTGCTTTCAGCAGCCCGAGGCCTCAGAGCTGGAGCCAACCTCAGAGCTAAAGCTGGCCCAGAATAAAAAAAAAAGAAAAAAAGGAGCAGTTGGGAGCTTCAGTCACCCGCCAGCCTGAAAACAGCCCTCAGCCCCTCACCCAGGCTGGCCAGGCACCCCAGTGGGGACCCCCACCCTGA
>NW_005370787.1:6320949-6347675 GCF_000412655.1 Myotis brandtii | reverse complement strand
GCTCCTCAACCCCCTGATCGGTCCTGCTCTGTGCGTGACAGGGGGGAGCTCCCCAACCCCCTGATCGCCCTTCAGCTCTGTGTATGACAGGGTACGGAGCCCCAACCCCCCTGATGGCCCTGCACTGTGCGTGATAGGGGGTGGCTTCGCAACCTCCCGATCCGCCCTGCTCTGTGCATGACAGGGGGCGGCGCCCCAACTCCCCAATTGGCCCTGCACTGAGCCCGACCAGGGGCTGCACCTAGGGGTTGGGCCTGTCCTCTGCCACCCGGGAGTGGGACTAAGCCAGCAGGTTGTTATCTCCGGAGGGGTCCCAGACTGCGAGAGTGCACAGGACAGACTGAGGGACCCCTCCTCCCCCCCGAGTGCACAAATTTTTGTGCACCGGGCCTCTAGTCATTATATAATGACCTTCATTGTCTTTTGTTACTATTTTTGACTTAAAGTCTAGTTTGTCTGACCTCAGTATGACCACATTCCTCCTCCTCCTGCTATGCCCATTATTTTTATGTTTGCTCTCCTATGTAGTCTGATAGCTAGTTCACATATTTTAAATACTGGTTTTCTCTACTCTTCCATCTGAATTCCTATCTTCCAGATCTCTTATTCTCTCTTCCAGGTGATCAGTTCTATTTCCAATATTTTCTAATGCACTCTTTATCTCATTTATTAAGTTCTTCAGCTCCAGAATTTCTGTGTTTTGTTTGTTTGATTTTTGTGGTTATTTTGTTTCTTGTTTTTTTATTTTGTTTTGTTTTAGCATTTCTTTTTTTTCTTTATTGATTAAGGTATTATATATGTGTCCTTATACTCCCATTGCCCCCCACTCCCCCTGCTCATGCCCTCACCCCCCTGTTTTCTGTGTCCCTTGGTTATGCTTATATGCATGCATACAAGTCCTTTGATTGATCTCTCCCCCTTATCCTCCCTTTCCTACCTTCCCTCTGAGGTTTGACAGTCTGATCGATGCTTCTCTGTCTGTGGATCTGTTTTGTTCAGCAGTTTATGTTGTTCATTATATTCCACAAATAAGTGAGATCATGTGATATTTATCTTTCTCTTACTGGCTTATTTCGCTTAGCATAATGCTCTCCAGTTCCATCCATGCTGTTGCAAATGGTAAGAATTCCTTCATTTTTACAGCAGTGTAGTATTCCATTATGCAGATGTTCCACAATTTTTAATCCACTCATTTGCTGATGGGCACTTAGGCTGTTTCCAAATCTTAGCTATGGTAAGTTGTGCTGCTATGAACATAAGGGTGCATATATCCTTTTCTAGTTTCTTTGGATATATTCCTAGAAGTGGGATCACTGGGTCAAATCTCTTTGGTAAAGTACTGCTTCTTCTCATTAATTATATTCCTGAGTTCATTGAATTACCTTTTGGAGTTTTTTTCTAGCTCATTGAATGTTTTCATAACAGCTATTTCTAATGCTCTATCAGTTAAATCCCAATCTTCCATGACATGAGTTTGGTTGCTGAAGGATTGTCATTTTCCTGTTGTTAAATTGTAATTATTGTGATTTTTCAGTGCTTGGAGAGATGTGCCTCTGCTGGTGTGCTTCAAACAGTGAGCATGTTTCTTATTTATGTAAAGCTTTGTTTACTTTGATTTTAGTTGAATTGTTGTTTAAATACATTCTGCAAATCATCTTTCTACTAGAAGATTTAATCCATTTATGTTCATTGTAATTATTGATACGGTAAGGTTTACATCTTTCATTTCTATTTGTTTTCGATGGTCATGTACTTTCTCTTCCTCTATTTCTCTATTTTACATGTCAAAATGAATATTTTCTAGTATACTGTTTTAATTACCTTATTTCTTTTAATGTATATTTGGCTTATTTTCTTGGTTGCCTGGGGATTATAAATAACACCTTACCTTTAAAATTTTAGTGCAGGTTAATAACAACTTATTTTCAGTACTATACTACAAAAATTTTGCTTCAATATAGTTCCCTTCACTCCTCCCCCACTTTTTGGCTATTATTATCATTACATCTTTACACAATATAAGCACTGTAAACCCATCAACACACTTGTAGAATAATTTCTTTATGCAGGGCTCTTTTATTTTTATTTGTTTGTTAGTTTGTTTATTTATGTTAATCCTCACACTAGGCTAGTGCAGGGTTCTTTTAAATCATAAGGGAGAAAAAGAAGTTGCAAATAAAAGTAAAATTATACTCTTTTATATTTACCTACGTAGACTACTTTCTCAGTGGTCTTTAATTGTTTATTTGAATTTAAGTTGCAGTTTGATATCCTTTCACTTCAGACCAAAGGAAAAAATTAATATTTATTGTGGGGCAGGACTACTCGTGAAGAATTCTCTCTGATTTTGTCTTTCTGAAAATAGTTTAATGTCTCTATTATTATAGGACTAGAGACCCAGTGCACAAAAATCATGCACTTGGGAGCTGTCCCTCAGCCCGACCTGAGACTGCTAATTTTTCATTTTTTTGTTCATGTATGTATATACATATGTATA
This sequence comes from Myotis brandtii, assembly GCF_000412655.1. Classification (NCBI taxonomy): domain Eukaryota; kingdom Metazoa; phylum Chordata; class Mammalia; order Chiroptera; family Vespertilionidae; genus Myotis; species Myotis brandtii. The sequence goes on along the minus strand of NW_005370787.1, from coordinate 6,345,178 downwards.
ATTTTCATTAACTTCTCTTTAGGCTTGCTGAGTATTTTTCCCACCAGTTTAAATGTCCTTTGCAGTAAAGTTTTCACTTCTGCTATTGTACTTTTCAAAACCAGAAATTCTATTTAGTTCTTTTCAAAATTTTTAATCTTTTTTATAATATTCTTTGTTTGGTGAGACATCATTCTCATACTTTTCATACTATCCTTTTCATTTGTTAGACAAGATTTCCTTTTTTTGTACTTATTACATTTGATTTAATGTATTTGTTGAGTAACTGCAACATTTGAGCTTTCTCAGACACTGTTTTGTAACTTCATTTTTTCCCTTTGTGTATGGGCCATACTCCCATATTTCTTTTACACATTTCATACTTTTGTGTTAAAAACTGGACATTTTAAATAATATAATGAGCAACTCTGGAAACCAGATCCCTCTCTCCAGAGATTGTTGTATGTGTTGTTCATTTTTGTTGTGTGGTTGTTGCTGTTGTTAGATTATTATTCTTCAATTAATTTACTGGAATAATTCTGTCAGGTCTATATTATTTGTCATTTGTGGCACTAAAGTTGCTACTATGTTAGCTCAATGATCAACTAATTCTTTTACTGAGATTTCCTTAAAGGACTTGATTCAATAAGTCTCCCTCCCTCTACTAGTATATGGATGCCTTAATTCTATGGCAGTTCACTACTCTGTCTTAACCTTGAATTCCTGTTTTTGCAGATAATCAGTCAGAGGTAACAGATTAGGACATACCATTTCACACATATCTCTGCACATGTGTGGCCTTCAAGGTATGCAGGCATATGTTGAAGCTTTCCAACACTCTCTGTAGACATATAATTTCCAAATATTCCTTTTAAGTTTTTGGCTTATTTAGTCTCTGATTTAACTGATAATACAGCATCAGACTTCTAGGTTAAACAATTCTGCTTTTAACCAGTACTATGGATATAAGACTTTCCACAGAGAGACAAGTCTTGTAAATGGGGCTTTTCCATGAAGTTCCAAGACATCTCAAATAGAGAAAACTCTCTGTCAGTGGGGTTTATGGGAAATTCCCAACTCAGTCTGCTCCCTCCAGTGACTGGCTGCTCCCTCCAGTGACTGGTTTTCACAATATTATGGTTTGAGACTCCTGGATGTTAAGACAATGGTGGAGTTTGAGTGAGGGGCAATGGACTAGGGCAAGGTAAATTGCCATAAATCCTGCTAGTCTTAAAGATATTAGCTATTTTTTCTTAATTAATGCTTGTCTGATTTTTTCCAAGTCTTTGGTTAATTTCCAAAGTTAAAAAAAAATTATTTTTTTAATTTTTTTAGAGTGTTTTTTATGGAACATCAGATTTTCAGAGGCCCTTACTCTGCTATTCCAGAAGTGTTTCTCCTAGCCATGAATTTTGACTCATACATTCCTTTGTTGTCCTGACTGGCAGCTGGATTTAACATCTGACATATCTGCAGCTTTCATAGCTCCTATCTACTATCATTGCTTTACTCATATTGCAGATATTCCTATTTTTGTATGATGTAAAGTGAATTCCCTATTTGTTATTTCAATAAGGTCCAATGCCTGCAAGCTATTGTCATTGAGTGACTTGATTCTGACATAAAGATTTATTAGTTTGTGATTTTGAAATACTGCATAAGAATCTATTATTAGATTCTTCTACAATGAAAAGTCACAATGTTATATATAAAATGTAGTGCCTTTTTTGAATAGGTTTCTAAAATCATAAGATTGAGCTAATCAGAATTTTCAAAATATTTACATACTTTTCTCATCTGTGGGAATTTGAAGTTTTATTAACATACTAGTGGCCCAGTGCACAAAATTCGTGCACATTAAAAGGAAATTAATTAGAAGAAATAATTTAATATTGCTATTTGACCTTTCTCTATAATAGAAGTGTCAGAGATGGAAGAAAATTAAAATGTATATTATGAAAATCTCATGCCGTGGGACCCAGAGTCAAGTCCCCACCCACCCACGCATGCTTCAAAATAGCGCAAGACCCAGACCCGGCTGACCCCACCCCTGTCAAGCCCTGCAGGGCAGGGGGCACAGCCTCAGGTCCCCCGGCCCGGCCTCAGGTCCCCTGGCCCCAGCGCCAGGGTGGAGGGCGTGGCCTCAGGTACCCTGGCCCTGGCATGAGGGTGCGAGAGCGCAAGGATGTGATGACCATTTGCATATTAGCTCTTTATTATATAGGATTGATTACACATTTAAAAACAAGACATTGGCAGATGAATTCTAATTATACTTATAATGCTCTCTGTTGTCATCTTACAGATTTTTTATGCCCTAATTTAAATGTCTAATTGTTTATATTATGAAATATATAAAATATTTTTGAAGCAACAGTTTTATCAAAATATATAAATATTTAGAAATATTGATAGATTACATTAGATATTTTAAACATTTCACATAATTATAAAACTTAAATATTACTACCCCCTTAGTTAGGAAATTTGTCTTTAATAGGAATGGATTAAATACTCATGCCTTTTAACTGAATTTTGGATTCTTATGACTATGATGTTTTAAGTTTCTATAATGTATTACATCTAATTATGTACCTTCAGTATAAAAACTACATAGATTTACAACTTTATATTTATTGACTACATCCCTTCTTTGATTTAAAAGTATTTCCTTGCTCTTACATTTAATTTTCACATTGTGTTTTATTTTTATCACATATTGACTGCAGCCAAAGAATAATTCAAATAAAAAAAAACAGCTAAATTGCTTCCATTTAATATTTATTATCGACTTCCCAAGTTTTACAACATGGCTTACAATGACCTTTATAAACTTCAGTCATTCTGATAAAATCTTATGTCATTAAGAACTATGAAAATAAAAAGGAATGAAAGAACTCCTAGGTCCTCTGTTTTACATTTCTATGTGCCATGTTTATGGTTTAATGTCTGTGTTTCATGATAGACCATAAACATGCTGCCTGGGACTTTTCCTATTTTATACATACTCACATTTTTAAAACTCAACTGTTCCTGCCATATAGTTTATATACTTATACCTAATGGTTGAATGGGGAAGAATTGATATCATGGCATTTAAATATTTCTTTATTTTACATTTTTAAAATAGTCTTGTTTATTTTGTATTTTCTTATCAAAATTATTTTCAGTTTACTAGGTTCTCTTTCACACTCCACTGCATTCTTGTCATGTAAAACTATTAGATGAATTCTGTGATGTAGAGCTATAGAATAATAAGGCAAAATACCAATTCTGATTTAATATTGGAAATGACATCAAGTACTTTTAGAGGAAATCATTCAGAGAGAAAAAAAATTGCAATGAAATATAACCAGCTTGAACTGCTCAAAATATCAAGTAAAAATATTGTAGCATCATTTCCCCCCTAGTTAATTGCTTGAGCTTCCACCTGCCCCATTACCAGGAAATATAACTTATCCCTCTTGTGCTATAAAGTCTTCAAATATCTCAAAATTCTAGGGGCTTAAAATGTTCAGAGTATTGTCAGAATCTGTCAGAGGTGTTTTTCCACCTCTAAGTGAAAAGAAACAGAAGTTTCATCAGGTTGATAATGTCATGAATTTTGAAAAAGAATGAGAGGAATATAATATTTTATTTTATTACTTTACTTTATTACTTTAAAATGTTCACATTTTAAAAACATATATAAAAGTAAAAAGAATATTGTAATGAGCATACGTGCATCCATAATTCTGTTTTAATAATCGTCTATAGTCTGCCATGCTTGTTTCATTTATCTCCACCCCTGCTTGGAGGAGGGAGTTGGCTAGAGTATTTTAAAGTACTCTATCCAAGACATAAAATCATTTCGCTATTAAATGCCTCAGTACACATCTTGAGTAGATAATAACTTTTAGTAATATAACACTTATGAATGTTAGCCATACTGGTATCAAACTTACTAATATAAAATTAACTTAATATCATTACTGCCTATCCTACTTCAATATTTTTATGATTGACTAAAACAGTGGTTCTCAACCTTGGCTGCACATTAGAATCACCTGGGAATCTTTTTAAAACCCTGATTTCTGGGCCTCATCCTCCGGAAATTCTGTTTCCTTGTTATGGGGTGGGGCCACCACATTAGTAACAAAGAAACAGAATTTCCGGAGGATGGGGCCCAGAAATCAGGATTTTAAAAAGATTCCCAGGTGATTCTAATGTGCAGCCAAGGTTGAGAACCACTGGACTAAAAGATGTCTTGACAACCAGTTTGTTCTAATCAAGATCTAAATGAGATCGTCTCATTAATGTTATTGCTTTGTGCTGTTTCTTATTAAAATTATTTAAGATTGGTCTAAACTATTCCACCTGAGTTATACAACCAATTCTCATTGCAGCTAGTATCATGGTCTATGAAATGCATCAGCGGTCTACTATCTCACAGGCCAAGAAACATGGATCTTTTGCTCTCTTGAATATTATTCCTAAGATTCTCTGACAATTTTGCTTTTGAATGACTCAAGTACCGAGGGTCTGGTTAAATACTCTGCTCTTGATATGATGTGCTACCCACCCTCTGTTTATCCTTTTGCATACCTCAGAGTGATGTCATTATGATGCAGACTTTGCAAGTGATTCCTAAGTATCTCAAACTATATCTATTCGATTTGGCAGCATAAACAAAAAGCACACCAACACTTATTGACTGAAAATGATAAGCATTTATTTAGCTTATAATTAAGAGGGTAAACTCCTTTGTCTGGGTTAAGCTGGACCTCTCGCCTTTTGGTTTTGACTTGCTCACTCTTGTGACTATCCACTCCTCTAGGCTTTTGGACTGTGACTAGACAGTAGCCAGAATGATAAGGAAATAGGAGCCATGTGTGTTTTTCATTATACATACAAGCTTGGGCTTCTTCACATGGTAGCAGTTGAAGGGTTTCCAAAGGAGTACGAGTTCCACTGTGCAGTTTTCACCTTTCTACGTACATCATATTAGCTATTGCTCTGTTGGTCATAAAAGTCACATGACCAACCCAAGAATCAATGTGGTAAGGGACTACACAAAGGTAGGCAAAGCTAATTACTTTGGAGAGTAGTATTCTGGTGATCTACCACATATCTCAACCCTCCCAAGTAATTGTTATTTAGGTTGTAATTGAATTTAACCCTATAAATTTAATTCAGTTAAACATACCTCTGTAAAATGAGCTGAATGTATATATTTGTTTTGAGAAAAATAATATCAATGTTTCATTCACAACATTAATCACTTATCTGAACTTATAATTAAATAAAATTGATAAAGCCCCTTGATGGCTTAGCTTGATTTCCTTCAAATAGGAAGAGATTATATCTGTCTACCCTCCATCAAAGTGACATTTTCAATTGCATCAGCTCTCCCAGCTAACCACAGGCTCCAACCTGACAGGACTGTCTCTCACACACAATGGCAGAAACTGACAAAGAAGCCCAGGGAGACTGATGCATTTTCAATAATGCAGGGATTATATTTTTCTTTAAACGTGCCTTTTCCCCCCTCGTGGGAAGAGGGTTAAAGTATTCAGTGAGGGGGGAAAATATAAATTTTACTGTTTGTTGTTGTTTTTTAAATGGTATCTCTTCAAACTTGAAAAGTGTTATGTCACTTTCAGGCACATTGTTAAGAGAGACAGAGCCAGATCAGATTCAAACTTCCTTCTCTCAGGGCCAAATCTTCTGCAATTGAAAATGCCAAGGTGACAAAAGGAGCCGGCTTGTAAGAATAAACTGTTCTGGCTGAAAGGACCTAACTCTCCTAACTCAATCATCTTCATCTTACCGGCGTTATTGCCTAGGTGTCACACGTAGATTAGATAGAAATGCTACAATTAAATGAAAACCTAATGGCACCTCATGAAAAATGTCAAGCAAGTGTTATTTTTCAACAATTTGTGAGAACCAAATGTGAGGCTGCCACTGTGGCCATGCATGCCGTACACTAAGCTGAATGGCATTATAAGCTGGATCAGGAAATTAAATGTCTAATAAATAACATGAGAGAAAAATCACTAGGACCACTTGCCATTGGCTATGAGTCATCTGTTTTCCCTTTGACCTCCATTATTAAAGCCGGTATCTATCTCTCTCATCCTATATGATTATATTAGTGTATATAGAGTCTTAATTATAAGAAAGCTGCAGATAAATTGGAAGAAAACATAGTAGTTTCATCAATAACTCAGTTCTTATCACTTCCTGAGGAGAATCAGCTATCCTTCTAAAACATTGTAAAAATACACTGTAGGCATTGGAAAAACACTAATATATTTCTACTCTTATATTTACTGCTATCTTTTATACAATAGTATTACGAATCTCTTTGAAAGTAAAGTTTAAGTGATGAAATCTAGAGAGAGCATAGATCTAAGCTATTTGGAGTGTATTTGTTTTATTCCTCAAAGTCAGCAGTTTTAACAGGTGGGTTTTGGGTTTTTTTTAGATTTTTAAAAATGTAATTTAATTTTTCTATCACCTTTTATCCCCTAATTTTAAACTTAAAAAAGAGTTGCATAAGAATAATACAGAAAGTTCCTGTATGCTCTTCACCCAGCTATCCCTATATTAACATCTGTAAGAATTAGAAATTAACCTTGCAACAATGCTATTAACTGAAGTACAGAAAATTGAGAAATGTTTGTGAGGATGTGAAGAATTTGGAACCCTGTGCACTGCTAGAGGAGGTTCCTCAAAAAATTAAAAGTAGAACTACAGTATGATCCAGTAATCCTACCTCTAGTTATTTATTCAAAATGATTGAAACAGAATCTCAGAGAGATATTTGTACTTTCATGTTCATTACAGCATTACTCATAATACCCTAAAAGTTGAAATTGTCCAATGTCCATTAATGATGAGTGAAGAAAATGTGACATATATACACACAGAATATTATCTACATATATAAAAGGCTAATATGCTATGTGTCTGACCATCTGACTGTTCGCTATGATGCACACTGACCACCAGGGGGCAGATGCTCAATGCAGGAGATGCTGAGCTACAGTGACTTGGCTACAGCGGTTCTTGGGTGATGCACCCCAAAACCAGGGAGGAGGGAGCTCGATTCCTCGCGGGGCACATGATTCCACCTTCAGCCGTGAGTTATGTTGTTGCTGGGCACTGTCAGTCCCGAATCTGGTTTACTGTACACTTGCATTTGTGTTCGACACCCTGTACAACAGCAACTTTGCAGAGTGCCCTCTCACACTCTGGGACCCGTGGGGGGATATTGGAGAGCCAGTTTCAGCCTGATCCCTGCAGGCCAGGCCGAGGGACTCTGCTCACTCCACAGACGCTGGGGAGGGACTGAGGGAGGTTGGCTCCAGGGCATGTTTGGCCTGTCTTGCCCAGTCCTGCCCTGCCAGCCACCTTCTATTTAATTTCCTTTCAATGTGCACGAATCCATGCACCAGGTCACTAGTCCAGTCATAAAAAAAGAAGAAAATCATGTCACATACTTCAAAATAGATGAACTTTGGGGAAATTAAGCTAAGTGAAATAAGCCAGTCGCAGAAGGGCAGCAACTAAATGAGTCCACTTATATGAGATATTTAAAGTAGTTAAACTCATCAAAGCAGAAAGTAGAATGGTGGTTGCCAGGGGCTGATCAAAGTCGGAAATGAGCAGTTGCTGTTCAAGAGGTATAGAGTTTCAGTCATGCATGTGGAAAAAGCTTTGGAGAACTGCTGTTCAACATTGTGCTTTAATATTCCACTCTACACTTAAACATTTGTTACTAGATCTCATGTGTTGTTTACCACAATTTTTGAAATGCAGTGGTATTTGTATGTTGGCTTTGTCTCCAATGATATTTCTAAACTCTTTTGTTAGGTCTTACCACATACTGGTAGGATTATTTTTAGTATTTCTATATAAACAGTTATGTCACCTACAAATAGAGACAAATTTATTTTGTCTTATCCAGTGTCTTAGTCTATTTGTGTTGCTATAGCAAAAATGCTATAGATTACTTGGTTATAACAACAGAAATGTATTTCTCACAGTTCAGAGGCTATAAGTTCAAGATCAGGGTGCCACCATGGCCCAGTTCCAATGAAAACACTCTTCTAGGTTGCAGAATGGACCTCCTGCTGTATCCTCACATGGCCAAAGCTGTGAGGCATCTCTTTTATAAGAGCACTAACCCCATTCATGAGGGTTCCACTGTCATGGCTTAATCATCTCCCAAACTCCACTTCTTAATACCATCACCTGGGGTGTTAGCATGGTAACGTGTTAATTTTGGGGGGCACACAAATATTCAGTATGTAGCATCCAATCTGTATTCTACTTACCTTATACACTGGCTAGGAGTTCTAGTAACATAAAGTGGTAAGAAAAGACAATCTCTGCCTTTATCCAAGCTTAGGGGCAACACATTGGGTCTGTTGCCATTAAATATAATGTTAGTTCTCTGGTTTCTTATACAGGCCTTTTATCCCACCAATCCTACTTGCTGAAACATTTTATTATGAATGGACATTAAATTTTGCCAAACACTTTTTCTGTTATTGAGCACATCTAATTTTTTCTTACTTAATCTATTATCATGGTGGAACATATGAACTGATTTCCAAATTGTAATACAGTCTTGCATTCTTGAGGTAGACCCCTGTAAATATGTCTCTCTTCCCCATGCCCAGCGTGGCTAGAGAGCGGTCAGATTCCTGAGTAGGGCGGCTGGGGATTGAGAAAATGAAAGAAAGAGACAGACACAGAGATGAAAGGAAAAAGCTGTGGCCCGGTGGGACCACTGTCCTCTGATGATGAGACAGGGACAGGGACCCGGAGCCAATACAGCATATTTATTTTATACAGCAAAAAACAGGAAGTTCTACTAAAAGTCAAGACAAAAGGAGATTATGTGCATTCTTGAGTGGGCCTGAGTCGTATTCACTCCTGGTGCTTGGCTGGATTTAAATAACAAAACTCACACCCTGGCACCTGGGCTGAAGGTCAAGTTGACAAGACTCCTGCCTTTTGCAAAAGCGTGTTTCCAGGACATAACTTTGCCAACGCCACTGGCTTCAGCTGACAATAGTTAAAGAAATGCCCATGTGCCTTCTCAGGCGCTCTCTACAGACCCCTACTTAGTATTCATATCCATGTATTATTCTTTTCCATATATTGTTGGATTCCATTTGCTAATATTTTATTAAAAATTTTCATCTATGCTTATGAATAATCTTGGTTTAGGTTTTTTCTTCCTGTCATGTCTTTGTCTGTTTTTCATATTACAATAAAGCTGGCCTCAAGAATAATTTGAGAATGCTTTCTTCTCTTCAGTTTTCTGAAGGAAAGGGTAGCATTAGTATGATTTCCTCCTCGTACTCACTAGTGAAATCATAGGAGCCTGCGATTTACTTTTTTGCAAAGCTTTAAATAAAAATTCAGTTTCTATTTGGGTTATTTATTTTTTGAGATTATGTCTTTCAATAAATTTGTCAGTTTTATCTGTTTTTAATTTATGTGAATAGAGTTGTTGGTCTTATTCAATATTATCCTTTTTTTTTTCAAAAAAAGTGTTTTTATTGGGTTTTTTTTGGTTTGTGTTTTTTTTTAGAGAGAGGAAGTGGGAGGGAGAGAGAACATCGATCAGCTGAGCCCAAAACCTGGGCATCCAGGAATTGAACTGGTGATCTCTTGGTCATGGGATGACTTTCAATCCACTGCACCACACCGGCTGGGCCCATATTATGCTTTCAGTGTCTATAAAGACTGAGATGCTATTCCTTCTTTTGTTCCTAATATTGGCAAATTGTATTTTTTTCTTTTTTATTCTTGGTTAGACTGGCTGAGATTTATCAGTTTTGTTGATTCTTCGAAGAACTGAAGTAGTGTTTGACTTTCTTGATTTTCAACTCTTTTTCTGTTTTCATTTTCATTGATTTCTACTCTGGTCTTTATTATTTCCTTTCTTCCACTTTGTCTGGATTATGGGTTGACATTTGCAGAATATGACATTAATTTTGCCTTATATTCCAAAGTTTGTTAAGCTCCTATCAGTGCAATTTCTTAGAAAAAACTGGTTTATGTTTTTTGTCTTTTTTTTTTTTCAGTTTTAAGATATGTTCCCTTGGTTGCTGGTGATATGATGATAAGCTACTTGTGCCTCTTTCCCAAGATCTATGAAACAAAAGACATGTCATTAGAAATTAAGACTATCTGTCATAATCCCTCTTGTGAGAAAAGTGAATTTGCAAATTAAAAATATTTAGTGACAAGACCTTTTATGTTAGTACCTGATGACAAAGCTTACTTTTCCACAATTACAAAATGCATACTATTTTATGTTTAGCTATAAGCCTTTAATGCCTCTTCTATTTCTTGAATTAATTTAACAAACCAAATATATTAGTAATTTAATATCTAATCACATAAACGATTAATCAAAATAAAGAGTTCAGTAAGGAGAAGCCATGTGGCAAATGGAATCATGATGAATATTAAATCTTTTAACATGTAGAGTAAGGTATAATGAAGAGAAAAATTATATTCACAGAAAAAAATGCAAATGTTGTAAACCGTTTAGGTATAAAAGCATCAGAAATCTGTATGGGCAAGGGATGAGAAGAATACAAGAATACGGATCTCCCTAATCTTCTTTGGTAAGTGAGTTTATGCTTTCTAAATGCATCTACAGAGTTCAAATATATTAACAACTACAATATTCTACTAGTGTTATAAAACATTTTCTCAAAATTTCACATCAATTTAGACATTAATACCTCTTGTGACATTTCTTAATTCAGTTTTCTTTCATGTCCCATAACTATGAATTTATTTTGTTAATACTACATGACTAGCATCCTATTCTTATGAAGCATTTGTCTATCGATTTGTTCCCCTATAGCATTTTTTCCTTTTATATTAGTGTTTAATAATTTAGCATGCTGCAGTAGTGACTTGAGGTTTAAGAAATAAAATTTTCCCTATGAGAGTTAGGGAAATCTTAGACCAACAAAGAGTGGATCAGCAAGACGCCAGTGACCTCCAGGACAGAAATACACAGTTGCATTCAGAGACAAAGAGGCAATTATTGCCAGTACCATGAAAGAACTCTCCAGGGAAAAGGCACTCTTCCTTATTCAACTTTATTCACCCTTTGTTATTCCTAGTAGAGCGGTGAATATAGAAAGATGCAGGCCAACAGACTTCAGTGGTCTCCAGCCACCAATATCCGGGCTGCACATTCCCTCTTCCAGTCTCAAGGGAGTGCTGCTGCAGCTGGGTGCCATTTTCTCCTTCATTGTGTGCTTCTGTTGGTCCCTTATGAATCATATTCCTTTTTTAGGCACCACAGGTTTTACTCTCCAATAACTTTCTCCCACGTAGTACAAAAAATTACCAAAATAAAATCTTAGCTGCATATTTTTATGAAACAAACTATATGAGATAAAATAGCATCAATTTTATACCTCAAAGACTTGCATGCTTTTAATTTTTAAATAAACACCCTCCAATTTCAACCTGTCCTTAATTGGACATGGGTATAATTATATTCGTAGATCTTTCTGAATCTAAAAATGTTGATGTGCTCAAAATTCATCAACTTCTTATGACCAAAACTGTTTTTGACTATGTCAACTTTGCCTTACATCACTTCCTTTCTAGGAAAAAAAATACTAGTAAGTCCCCTTTCAAAGGCTTACTCCTATAAATCCCAAATGCAATTAATTTAATATGTAATGCAAAATTCTAAGATACAAATAAATTTCTTATTCCATGAAATTTCTGTGAAGAGAACTCATAGTCATATGTGCATATATCAGATTACTCTCACTGTGTTTAAAAATCATTGCCTAAAGCACTGTAAAATGATTTATAAATGCTTATGATATTCAATAAGAGTAAAATATTTATATCCTATTATGAGGAAAATCATGTTTTAATATGAGATATGGATGTTCTTGCAGTAGTTATGGTTTATTAATTATTTAAAGTTTTAATATCATATATGAAAAATTTTGTGAATTAATTTTTTAAATTCCAAGTGATTTAAAAATCTGTGGCTATAACATTAATAAATTTTGGTATTTAGGTCATTACATTGCTTCTCCAAGTTTCATTAATGCTCTAGGCATAGAATGGAATGAATTGATGTCTAGTACAACATGGTGTCATTAACCATATCAGAGAAACTCTGGTATGTCTTTTATATGAAATATCCTAAAAGTAATGCAGAGCTCAGTCTCCTCTTAGAAAGAAAGGAAAATCTGGTTTTTAGATTTAAAATCTCTGTGTCTCTATACCTGAATCATTAAGGAGCATAAGTAAAATGCAACTTCAATGCTATATTTAGAAGCATTAACATAATAACTCACATACAAATAAATAGAAAACATTTTTTATGCTATTAAATGTGCAATTGTTGGTAAAATAAGGCATGAGAAACCTCCAACTGAAACTAACAGTAATTACTTCTTATGAAAATTTTTTCTCCATTAAGAAACCACTTCCATGTAATTTTTGAAACTTTATATTTTAAATGATTTGGTAAAGATGGTGGTTTCTTCTCTGTCCTCTCATAAAACATGTGAATATATCAGAGAGAATACAAGACAGAAATCCAAGTTCTACATTTAATTAAAATAGGAAATACTTGAAAATAAATGTTTAAGAGAAGATAGTGTCAATTGGAGAGAAGCTCATATGACATATATGACCGCTTTCACAAGTGACACCAAAGGCTGCAGAGCACAGACAAATACTGCCAAAGCAGCACTCCAGGGTAAGTGATGCACTATGTGAAGGAAAAACAACAATTCCTCTTTTTAGGACATGAAAAAGGCACAGAGATGCTGCCTGCAGGATCTATCCCACTCTGGTTTTTACTGCTAAAAACGCTCCTAACATACAAAATTCTGTACTAAAGATTTTTGTTAGTCTGGATCATGGTTTGGATCTCCATTCCACAAAACAAATTTGAAAATAGGTGGGAAATTAAATAAACACCATTTCAGGATAAATAATGTTTTTAAAAATATATAGGAGCTCTACAAAGATACTACAAGAAAAAAAGAGAAAAGTAGAAGAATAGAAAGAAAAGAACATCAACAGACAAATTTTACTACAGAGCAAATAAAGTTATGACTAAATAAATTACCATGAATTAATAAAACAAGATCTCACTACAGTTTCAAAAACTCAAAGACCACAATGAAAAAGCAAAAGATGAGGGTATTGTAGAGACTGTGGACTTTGGGATACATGGGAGACAGTGGGTAGTACATTAATGATTCAGGTTAATGAATCATTAACCTTAATGATTCAGGTATGTAGACACAGTTCTACATTTAATTAAAATAGGAAATACTTGAAAATAAATGTTTAAGAGAAGATAGTGTCAATTGGAGAGAAGCTCATATGACATATATGACCGCTTTAATTTTTTAAAGCAAAACTCATCTTTTGCTTTTTCATTGTGGTCTTTGAGTTTTTGAAACTGTAGTGAGGTCTTGTTTTATTAATTACATTAACCAGAAATATAATGTAACTTATAATTTAAAGACATATTTCTGGCTAACTTGTGAACTGGCTGAAAAGGGAAGAAGAATGAACACAAGAACAGCAATTAGAAACTGTAACAAAATATGACAATGCCATGAACAAAAGAGGCAGCAGGAAAAGTGGTCGTTGCTAAGAATCCAAAAGTAAAAAAATAAAATAAAATAGAAGAACATGCAAAATTGATGCAAAGTGTAGACTATGTTTCATGGCAACAATTACTATAGAGCAGTGATTTGCAACTGGAGTGCTGCAAGAATTTTTAAGACATGCAATACGTTACTATTTAGTCAAAGGCACTGACCTCTTTTCCATTAGATTTTCAAATACAAAAATGCCAACAGCTAAAATGATACCCATCCAGTGTGAATGGATCAAAATTGTACATACTGTTTTGTAAGATCGGCAAAAAATATATTTTTTGATGTGCTGTAGAATTTTAGTAATTAGCTTACATGCCACGAGATGAAAAAAAGTTGAAAACTGCTGCTATAGAGAAACATAATGCAAACAAGGGAGCCAGGGTTATAGTTTAGTCATCTGAGCAGACATATGAAAGAATAGTAACAGCATGCCATGAGGACATCTGTGGAAAGAGCACTCCAGGTGGCATAAATAGCAAATGGAAGGTTCTGAGATGAGAGCATGTTTGGCAGGTTTAAGGAACAATAAGGCTGGTGTGGCAATGTACGGAAAAGTTAAAGAGAACTGAATTTGGGGAGAGATGCATATTCAAGAGCAAATATTTGTTTGTTGGTTTGGTTTTGAGAAGGGACACATTTTTACATAGTTTATATGCTGATAGAAATGATTCTGAAGAGATAGGAAACTGATGATACAGAAAGGGAACAGAAAATTTCTAGAGCAAAAAATTGCTGGGGTGTCAGTCAGATGAATATGGAGGATAGTTGGAAGAGATGGCTTGAGGAAAAACACCAATAGTTTCCTTAGAAAGGAAAGCAAGGATATGCTCAGGGTAGATAAGTGGGTTAACATGGAGAGATGACTATGGGATTCCCCCAATGATTGCTTCTAGTTAGGAAGAAGAAGGAGGAGATTTTGAAAATTTAAAGAGAGTAGAGAATTTATGAAATATTAAATGGCCTAGATTAGTAGTTCTCAAACCTGGCTGCACAGTGAAACCATCTGTGAAGCTTTAAAAAAGCAGAATTGTGCCATTACACAACTCTGAATTAATTGGTCTGGAATGTGTCTTTGCATCACAATTTTAAAAGTGTCCCATCTGATTTTAATGGACACACAAGAATGATAATCACTATTCTGGGAAAGTCTGGTCCGTGTTCTGTATAGTAATACACTATAGAGAAGGGGTCATTTAGGGGTAAGTGGTCCATATTTTTAAAGTGAGACTAGTCAGCAAGTTTGTGGGGTGTGTTTTCTCATTCTATTGTTTTTATGTTGTTGGTACATAGTAGGTTAAGAGTGAATTTAACAAACATTAATCTTGGCCAGGCTTATATGAGTAACGGAAAAAGATAAAAGGAGAATAGACAACTAATTATAATTAAAACTCACTAGAATCTAAAACGGGAAGGAAGGATGTGAGGTAATGAGGGGTTTAATGGCTAAATTGTGTACCCCACCCACCCAAATGCATATGTGGAAGTTCTAAACTTCAGTACCTCAGAGGGTGACCAGGTTTGTATGACTGGTATCCTAATAAGAAGAGGAAATTTGGACACAGACACACATACAGAGAAGATGATGTGAAGTTATAGGCATGACATGACCATCTACAAACCAAAGAGAAAGTTTGGAATGGATCTTTCCCCTACGGCTTCTGAAGGAATCAACCCTGTTGACATCTTGATCTTAGACTTCTTGCCTCCAGAACTGTGAGAAAATAAATTTCTGTCTTTTAAACCATAGGCTGTAATATATTTTTATGGCAGTCCTAGTACAAGGGGTATAAGATATATTGAAAAAAATACAATTTTAGGTTTTAGTGAAGTCATAGAATATTAAATTATAAGTAAGATTGAAATAAATTGACATTAGTGAATCAATGCTTGAAATTATGATTATGGAGGAGTTAATCTTTTAGGAAATGACAAGAACTAGAAAGACGGCAATGGCCATGGAAAATCAGTGATTTGATTAAATAGACAACAATATCCACAGAAAAGAGATTAATGGGTAGGATGCCATGGTATTGCAAGAAGAAATTAAGTGATTATTAAATTCACCAATAATTATAATAGGACTAACTCTTGCAAATAGCAATGGTGAGCCAAAAGCTAAATTCTTTAAATAATTAGAGGGACTATTACCTAATAGTAAATTCTTACGCTACTCAGTGCTGTGTGTTTTTAGAGAAAAGGAGATTAAATGATTTAGATGTTGTAAGAAGTCCAGTTGGGATAAACCAGTTATCACATGAGATATCTGCCAGGAATGCAACATTTTAGGGGAAATCCTGGTTTCAGTTAGAGCAAAGAGGGAGAAAGTATTGGAAAGCATGAAAAGATATGTGTCAAATAATGATCGTTTCTAGAGGGTACATTGGGAAGATTTCAGGGGCTGGAGAGGGATAGAACATGGGATTAGAAAAATAGATGTACAGAGTTACAGGGAAGTATGGAATGTGGTGGAAGGAATGACTTGAGAAACTTGTGTTCCTTGTGATGACTCATGTAAATAGGCATTCAAATCATAAATAGGTTAGTTGAACTTGTATAAGACAAAAATCATGTTAAATTATCATCTATAATAATAAAAGCGTAACATGTTCATTAGACCAGACAGACAAACTACCTCCTGGATGTCCTTCCAAATGACCTTCTGGATGAAGCTGAGCTTGCGAGAGTTGAGCCCCTTGCATGAATTTTGTGCATTGGGCCTTTAGTTAAATATATTTCTAAATATATGTGTTTACACACACACACACACACACACACACACACACACACACACACACAAGCATATTTCCTAATATATTTTAAAGAATATCTTTGTTTCTGGTTAAATTGCTATCATGTTTTCCTATATCATTTCCTATATATTTGAATGTCTTTCAGTATGTATTCATCTCCAAAAATAACAGAACATACAATAATAGCCTGGTTATATATCCACAGTTTGTATAGAATGTGATGATGCATAAAAATTAAATTGTTCAAATGTACTTCCTTGCATTTGTTGAAAAAGATGAAATAATGTTTATTAGGGAACTATTCTGAAAGACACCTGTCTCCATATCAGCTATTAGAGGTATGCATTTAGTTTTTAATGAAAAAAGAGAATGAAGTTACTTTTGAAAATATATCCAACAAAGGAACCGCTCTGTAATTGGGAGAAATGCGGGGTTGTCCTTTTGAAAATAAACTAAGCTCTGCATTGCCTGTTTTTGTTAACAAGGATAAGAGCCCTCCATTCAGAACATGATTTATAGAGTTTCATGGTAAAACATATTATTCAAGGCCTTGCTTGAACTTAAAGTGATTTATTGGACTTGATATAAAACTGTGTTAATGAATCATGGCTAGGTAGAGTCCTAGGGTCTTCAAAATTAAGAGTAAATATGACAGAGCTCCAGAATGGAAAGATATATAAATCATCTAATCTTTAATGAAAATTTATATTTCTGCAGAACCTATATGCTCTGCATGATTTCCTGTTTTCATTCTGGGAGCAGTATTGTTGAGATTCTAAGAATCAGTTGCTATCATAACTGGAATAAATGATTGAGCACATAAAGAAATGAATCAATGCAGTCACCTTCCAACCCATTATTGCATTTGTAATTATAATATGATATGCTGTGATTATACAAACATAGGAAAGATACAAGACACGGCTTTCCTGGAAGCTTGTTTCCTGAAATTTATGACTGCTTGCTTTCCCCAACTGTGTAACAAGCCTCTTAAATAATGGAAGGATGCTGTAATCTGACAAACTTCATAATATAAATTATGTGCTAATTGCACTCATTTTGCTCCATTTATTGCCTTCATTCCCTTATTTAGCAATAATGTGTTTAAAAGAATTAGGTCCTACACAGACAATAGTGTGGCAAAGGCCGGGAGTGAGAGTGGGGGGTGGGCTAGAAGGAGTCAATGGGGGGGAAAAAGGAATATCTGTAATGTGTTCAACAATACAGATTGGAGAGTGGGGGGTGGGCTAGAAGGAGTCAATGGGGGGGAAAAAGGAATATCTGTAATGTGTTCAACAATACAGATTGGATAGATAGTGAGAGTGGGGGGTGGGCTAGAAGGAGTCAATGGGGGGAAAAAAGGAATGAATATCTGTAATGCGTTCAACAATACAGATTAAATAGATGATAGATGATAGATAGATAGATAGATAGATAGATAGATAGATAGATAGATAGATAGATAGATGATAGATAGATAGATGAGGCCATGCACAAATGGAGTGGTGACTATTGTTCTTTCTTGACCAAAGAGCCAGCCCCTGGGCTGCAAATGGAGATTGTGAGCAGGTTGGAATAAAACACAATGCTTCTTAAATTCAGCTACCACTTTACCCAGCAGGGGCCCCGGCTGCTGCTATCCAAAGCCATGATGAACAACAATGACCTTGTGAGGAAGAGGAGGCTTACAGACTTGACTGGGCCCCTCATTCCCAAGTGCCTGAGTGGAGTCTAGTGAGTGGTGGTGACAGTCACGCCTTTGAACTGGACAAGTTCTACTGATAATCTGTGCTCTGCAGTGGGGACTTGAAGGCAGAATGCTGGCACAAAACCCTTTTGTGGTCCAGTTCTTTATGCCCTAAGATTTTAAGTTAATTAGTGGCTATAATTGAAATTTTATAAGCTATGGTTAGTGTGAAGTTTTTCTTTAGCCACAGAAGCTCAGTCTGGTTATTATTTAAAAACCAATAAGCCCCTGACCTTGCAGATCTTCCTGAAGATGACGTTACAGCAGTAGTGACTTAACCTCAAGAGCCGAGTTTGGGTGGCCTTCCTCTGTGATGCTTCAGGTGTGTGTACAATGTATAACACATAAACAGCACACTGCCCCACGGTGTAGAAGCATTATAATCTACTTTATTACAAATTTGATCTTAGCTGTTTAGCAAGCAGAACAGATTCTTTATTAACCCTCCTTTAAATTTTAAGAGTCTCAAGATTAAAGTTGCCGAATTGATTACTGGGTCAAGAACACAATTTTCCCCTTCAAGAAAGACAGAAAGACTGAAGCTACTGTGCTCTGCCAGGAATCAAAGAGCACGAGGTTTCTTTTGCTGGATATGAGGAAACGCCAGAAAAGCCAATGGGGAAATTTCAAGTTTCAAAACCATCCTTTCTTTACCAATCCCAGTCAACAAACAGCTCCTCGTGTGTTATTTATGACATCAGGATTTATTTATAATTTAATACCGGAGTCAGAAAGGATCTTTTCTTTATTGATTATGATAGATGTGAAAACATATGGCTAAATACTTGAAAACACCTTTCTATATTGCACACCGGGCTAATGGCTAAGAAATCAAACATTAGAGGGATAAATTTCCGGTCTATACTGACAGACTGCAACTACCTGTGGCAGCACTTATTATACAAGTCACTGAAAATCTCTTAATTTTTACATGCCTGTAAAAATTAAGCCTCTGAAGGCCAATGGTGAGGATCCAGATAGTAAAGTGTGCCATGGCAGCATGGCCAGGGGTGAACTTGAGGAGGGGCGGTGAAGGATTAAAGAAGACAGACAAGAGAATACAGCTGGGCCTCAGTGGATCTCCTGCACCTGGATTAGGACACAGAAAGACCCAGCCTGCAAACCGAAGCTTTACTTTATAGTCAGATCAGAACAAGGGTAGTGGTCAACATGTTTACAATGTTCTTGTGAGTTTCACTTGTTTTGGCAGCACTTGCTGCACCATCCACAGCCCATTAGCTACCTAGGAAGGAACTAGGAAGGGCTATATGGTTAAGCTTTATGCTAAGAGGGCTCTTCCCTCTAAGCTGGGACTTGTGGCCCTTCCACAGGTCAATCCGAGGCTTAACCCTATAGCCGCTCCATACAATAAAGAATTAAGAAACCCCAGCCTAACCATCTCAAGATGATAATTCTGAAAAAGTGATTTTGATCTCTCTGCTGCATCCCTTGAACATCATGTGCATCTCATGGGATTCAGCAAAAACAATGTGAAGCTACAATGTCCTTGTGCCTTTTAACATAACACAGCGCCAGTCCATTGAGTATTCTGTTGCTTGGAGAGTCACTTTCATGAGTGATTGGACAGATCTTATGATAGAGGACAGGCCAAAGAGCTAATGAGCACAGACCATGCTGCAGAGCATTGAGCAGAGAGGCTTTTGAGGAGAAAGGAAGTCTTGCACCCTGAAGTGTAATGACCTGGACAGTACACAGTGGAGCCAGGGCCTCCCCCAATGGAAGAATGTCTACTGAGGCTGCCATGGGCCCAGGGCAGGACAGTGCTGCAGTGATTGCCATCGACACAGGCTTCTCCTTGAAACACAATTGCATCATTGGAAACTGCAATATAACATTAAATCTATTGGTCTATGAATGGCTGCATATGTGGTTCTTGAGACCTGAGTGACAGGGAGGGACACGCACCCAACAAGGCCGGGAAACCACAGCAGCGCTGAATCACCTCACACAGAATGGGTCTTGTATCCCGAGGCACTCATGTAAAACCTGCCCAAATGGCAGTGTCATCGAGCTCGTCTGCATCGCTCAAAGAAAATACCTGAAAGCTAAGTGTGGTGGTTCTGAGGGAAAGCAGAGACTATTAGGGGAAAATCTCTGCTAGAAACTAATCAGTAAAAAATGAAGGGGGCGGGGGGGGGGCGTTCACATCTTTTAAAAAAATCTGTTTGATAATAGAAATATAAAACCATTTTAAAGGATTTAACTGTAGTTATTCAACATAATCTATTGCTAGCATGATTAGTCATCGATTATTACAAATCACATTTGACCTTGATAAGAGTAGACAATGAATCAAAGATAGTCACATGAATACAATTTTATAATAAAAAATAAAGATATTTTTTAATTTTAAAAAATATGTTTAAAAAATATATAATTCATTTTTTGTTTCCTTATGTTCTTTAGAGAAATGCAGGTATAACAAGTGCAGTAATGGTGGAGCATGTCATTATTTCCATTGTTTTAGCATGTAAATAATTTGAGTTAGTGTAGTGAATATTAACGATTCCTATTGCGAGAAGGAATTTAAGCACAGCAAGCAACCCAGGCCAAATGGATAAACTCCTGCTGGCATTTTCAATCCTGAGCCAGAATCCAAGGAGAACGTTAGTATCAAATCATCTATTTCACACATGTAAATATGAAGCCAAATATTCAATTTTCTTAGCCTTTTTGATAATTATTTGTTCCTGTGTTTTTGTATGAGGATTAATTAATCTTATGTTTGTCAGTTACTGATTATGATAATGACCAAGCAATAAAAAAAACTTATGCAAAACTAAGTTAAAGTACTTACTTATATTGTGTTCTATAAATTTTTCCAAATAACTTACATAATTATCTTATTTGTAATTCTTCTTTCCCACTTGATTATCCTGGGTATTGTTTAAAAATATCATTTATATCAATTATGTTTTTTCCTGCTTTACCTTAATCCTCCACTCTCAGGCTTATGTTGCAAACCACATTTTAAATTGATACACAATGAGCAGCACAATACAATCTATATATATGAAAGGAAAATATGCTAAGTGTACTTCCCACCTTCCCACCGGTCACTGTGATGCACACTGACCACCAGGGGGCAGATGCTCAATGCAGGAGCTGCCGTGACATGCACAGACAAATGGCACCATGGACCTGGCGCCCACAAAGCAACACTTGGCTTCCCCCAAGTGGGACACAGGCCCCACCACCACCCCGGAGCAACAGCCCACCAAATGCAGCCAATGCTGCCAAGAACCCATGGCACAAAATGCAGCCCATAGCCCAGCCCAGCCCGAGAATGGTGGCTGTGGGTGCCAGGTAATAATGTCACGTAGCAATGCCTGTCTTCCTCTCCCTAGCAACTAGCGTCCTTAGAGTTTCTTCAGCCCAGGAACACAGTTGGAAACATTTCACACTTTAACCAAATGTCTGTGAAGTGTTTTCCTGTGCCTCGTCTCATTTGATCCTCATAGAAGTCCAGGGGTAGGGAGGTAGGAGACTTGGTGGAGTCCTATTTTCTTTTCATTAGCTGGAAAATGGAAAGTTAGAAAGCTTAGAAACTTCACCCAACTGAAAAGAAGAAATGGTAGACCTTGAAAATGACTTCAGATTTTCTCATTGGGGAGAATATAGTCAAACACTGCTGCAGTTAAATATATTACCCTTTGTTCTCCCTGCATGCTCTACAATAATAATATGCTTCAGGTTGATATTTACTGCTGTGTTGCTGACAATTACCTGAAAGAGAAGTTGGGGTGCTTCACTGGGCTGGAAAAAGTTTAGCTAAATCAGAAATCAGGTCTAATTAAGCGAATTTATTCTATATATACAAAAGGCTAAGTTGAGTTGCACATGTGCAATACATATTAAAGCTCTTGGTAGCGCCAATCGAACTCGTGTGTTTTGATCTTTAATTGTTGATTGTGAATTTGGTTGACACTTCTATTGTAGAGAATGGGTGAATAGCAATATTAAAATATTTCTTCTAATTAGTTTTCTTTCAATGTGCACAAATTCATGCACCAGGCCATTAGTCAAATATAAGGATTTTATATTTCACTCTTATTGTCATACCTACATTCCAAATGAAACCTGAAAGCTTATCAATATAATTCCTAAAATATGTAAATTAGAATAAAAATGGTTTCTAGATAGGAGTTCTAAAATTTTTCTTCAAATCACATTATGTACTTAGTTGTTAATTTGATGATGATAATGATTTGATTAATAAGGATTTTTTAATCCCTAAATATCTCACTTCTTCCATAAATAGCCAAACTAAAATATATAGAGGGTGAGGCAAAAGTGGGTTTACAGTTGTCCATATGGAAAATAATACAGTGATTAATAAATAATAATACAAGAATAAACTCTGTTCGCATACTCACAAATGTAAGCCCACTTTTGCCTGCCTTGTGTGTATATATAATCAATTAAAAACAAAAATTGTAAAGCAGTAGATAACTAATGAAAAGCAAACTATGACTTTCACTTCACTGTTTATCTGTAATATGTTTGGTATATGTCAACTAGCTTAGAAACTTTTGAATTGCAAAGGAATATACTTCCTTAAACCATCCCTTGCAATGGTTGAATGCATCTAGAGAAACTACTTCTCTGTGTGAAATTTTAAATCCTCATATTAGTAAAGTATAGTAAATGGACCAAAAAATTTTTACTTTATCTTAAAGTGCACCTAAGAGACCGAACAGTAATATAATCATGCATTTTCAGTAATTGCAATAAACTCAATTAAACAGATTAACATTATAAGCCACTAAAAAATCCTCAGGGCAATAGATTATCTAAATGCTTTTATTGTTCATTGAAGAGTAATTTTAAATATAGACATTCCTTTAATTTTCTTCTCTAAGAATTTTTTTTTTTATTTTATTTCTCCACTGCCTTAGCTTTTCTCACTCATTCTTTGGATAGTTGTGCAATGAAACTTAATGTGGGAGACAAAAAAATAAATATTAACAAAAAAATCTTCAAATTTACCAAATTAATTCTTATAACATGTAATCTCCTGTTCAACCAACATTTCAGTCACATTAGAGTAAGTTTTTAGAACAGTTTGAGTTCTGAACATTTAGCTTTCCTGAACCGCCCTCTATCTCTGTGTGATGTACGGATCCCACACAAATAGCTGAAAATCCCACTGTGTGGTATTCCAGAGTGTGAAAGCAGAGGCAGCCCTCAGCAAAGGTAACACAGTCAGCCACCAGGGCCTGGAAGAATGGAGCCAGTTTTAGGAGGACGATAGCCCAAACCTACAAGCAATTAAACTGGTTTCAATCAACCAGGAAGCATTACTGCACTCTGACCAAGCTAAGTGAACCACACAGATCATAGTTCACTCCCTCCATTAACTTTATGAGCATCTAGTCTGGTCAACACCAGAAAAGCAGAAGATTCAGATCAACCATTTAGAACCGCATGCACCATGTAGATCCAAAGGTATCTTCCCTAAACCATGAGGCAATATAAATCCTTATTATATCATCAAGAGACTGTAAAGCTCCATGGACAGTGGTGGTATGAGAGTCTGAGAAACCGAAGGCTTTTGTTCCTTGCAGGGCTTTACGCATAGCTGCGTTGATGGACTACACTGAATGAAATTGCTTTCCTGTTGTTGATAACGTTTGAAGGACCAATCTACACTAATAAAAGCGAAACATGGTAATTGGCGTACGACCGCTACCCTTCCCATTGGCTAATCAGGGAGATATGCAAATTAACTGACAGCCAAGATGGCGGCCGGCAGCCAGGCAGCTTGAAACTAACATGAGGCTTGCTTCCTTCAGTGACGGAGGAAACCAACGTTCCCCGCCTGCCTTGCAGGCCTCTGAGCCTGCAGTTTGAACATTGTAACAAACATAGAAGCTAAAAAAAACCCCAGAAACCAGCTTTCAGCGAGCTGGGATCTCAGAGCTGGAGTCAGAGCTGGAGTTATACATTGTTTCGAACCGAAACAAACCAGATACCTACTTTCAGCAGCGGAGGCCTAAGAGCTGGAGCCTCAGAGCTAAAGCTGGCCCAGAATAAAAAAAAGAAAAAAGAAA
>NW_005370787.1:6318040-6320140 GCF_000412655.1 Myotis brandtii | reverse complement strand
ATCCACCCTGCTCTGTGCATGACAGGGGGTGGCGCCCCAACTCCCCAATCGGCCCTGCTCTGAGCCCGACCAGGGGCTGCACCTAGGGATTGGGCCTGCCCTCTGCCACCCGGGAGCAGGCCTAAGCCAGCAGGTCGTTATCTCCTGAGGGGTCCCAGACTGTGAGAGGGCACAGGCCGGGCTGAGGGACACCCCCTCTCCCCCGCTCCCCGAGTGCACAAATTTTTGTGCACCGGGCCTCTAGTCAATTATAAACAAAATAAAGTAGCTCCATTTTCTTGCACTTTAGAGCTGTATGTAAATATATTTTGTTACCATTATGTAGAGAGATGCTATATTTGACCATACCTTTCAAATAGTGGCAGAATTAATTTAGATACTATAGGTAGACAATCACAGCAAGCACATTTCATCATTTAGTAATGAGTCAAATATAAAGAGGTAATCACATAAATAAAAACAGCAACTCTACCCTGACCAAAATTCATCATTCCCTTCTACACACATCTTAGACCTCTCTATACTTAATGTGATATGGAATACATTTGTAAGCTAATGAGCATATTTAATTCAATCATTTGTTGTCCAAATAGTTGTTTCAATATATCTTGTCTTATTCTATTATTTATCTTAACTTTTTGCATCAAAAATTATTTCCTGTTTTGTATATGTTGCTATAATAAGAATTAAAAAGCTTAATCACAAGCAAACACAAAAGTTATACACAAGCATTCAGAAAATGCATATTTAATCATGAATAATTTAAAGAGACTTAGGAAAATGTAACCCTTGCTTCTTCTTTATGAATGGGCTAAAATGTATATAATTTACAAATAAATGTACATGTGTATGGGGTATGTTCTTAAATTTTTTTGTTGATGGTAGTGCATAACTTTTACTGTGGAAAGCAGGTCACTAGGGCACTGCCATCAGGTGGATGAATAGAACTATAATAAAACTGTATTATTAGGCATCTGTGCTGGGGATTGACATTACTAGGAAAGAACTCTTGATTACATGCCCATGATTAAGATGGGGAATTGACATGAGATGGTTTTTTCTAATAACAAGAAGAAAGGAATGACATTTTCTAAGCAAGAAATTAAGTAGCTATTAGAAGATAATTTATAGTAAAAGAATAAATTACTAATGATCATACATACACTAGTTATTATATATTGAAAGTGCTATGTTAGTAGAAATGCTAGTATAAGCCAAAGAAAAGACATATTTGTAACTATGGTCTTTTAACATAACTCAATAAGAAAAAAACATAAGCAAGGACATATGATTAATAAATTACATCCATTCTTTTGCCATTGCCTGTAACATTTAAAACATAAATAAATGACAGATTAAAAAATATAATTCAACCAATATTTCTTAGATAGATCTTATATACTAGGCACTCTCCTAGACAAAAGCAATGTAATATTGAATGAGTGATATATAAATATATGATTTTTTAAGTTAATATTCATATATATAAAATTCTATGAAAAATTAACATGTTCATACATAGTGATAAATATTCTAAGAAATATGCACTAGACTAAGTAAATTGGTATGTCAGGTCATTCATTCATTTCATCAATTTACTCACTATTTTAAAAGTTTATAATGCAATACACTTAAAGGATAAATTAATTACTTAATTAAAGATGAATTATTTAAATTGGAAACAAGAAAAAAACAAAAAATTTAACACATACACATGTAATGTCTTAAGAAACAGCAATAAATACATCTACTGAGTATAACAAGCAGGATATAAAAGAGAGATAAACCACACATACATACAAAGTGACATTAGCAAAATTGTGAAATAAAAGTTTTTTGTCGTGTGGGAGCACACTGACCACCAGGGAGCACACTGACCACTCTTTCATTGAGTGTCTGCCCCCTGGTGGTCAATGTGCATCATAGCAACTGATCGCTTAGGCTTTTATATATATAGAAGATACTCTATGCCAAGCAATGTGAATATTTAAAGACACGTGTAGCAATCCTATACTGTTGTTATTAATAATAAAATAATTCAATCTCATAAAAAGCAAATATTCTAAAAGTAAAAATTTTAAAACATCAAATTGTACTATA